>NC_039282.1:11194579-11392079 GCF_003368295.1 Carassius auratus | reverse complement strand
TAAAAGTTAGGAGTAGAAACAGTGCTGAAATGTAATTAAAGGAAAGGAAATTGATTTTTGAGCGCCTGTTTTGAGTAACACAATCTTGCACACTAAATTTATGGATTTGGCACTTAACAGCATGATAGCGTCTACATTTAGATTTAAATAGGCTGTTACAAACACTTATTATAGGTGCACCCTAGTGATTTAGGACAAGTTAAAAACACGGTTTGGAAAATGGATTCATGGTGTACTTGCTTATTATATACATTTTTCTACATTTTGAACACAAACAAAGTTACGGACCGCAGCACTGATTGGTTGTTTCTTACCGGGAGCGGATGGATTTCTGCAAATGACAATAGGACCACTGGGAGGAGCCAGAGGAGCTTGATTTTTTCACAGATTATCTGTCTCATATTCTACTGTCAGGACATAATGACAGGTTTAACAAATATGTAAAAAATATATTTTCACAAAAGTTACCTACTGCAGCTCTAATGAGCTAAAATGATATGAATATGAATATTCAGAAGATTAATAACATCTATAGCAAATGTAGCTATTGCTCATTGTTTAGCTGTGCATTTATTGAATGAGCACTATGCGATGTACGAACAGAGTACACTGTATTTTATGTATTGCACTGTATTTTATGTAAAATCATTTTCTATTTTGAAAATGTCTTAAATTCATTTTAAGTCAATTTTTAAACCATCTTCATTTCCAAGTTCTTAAATTGCTTGTTTTATTTTTGTGATTATTTTCCTTCATAACTTTTCTTTTTTTACTTCCTTTTTTAATTACCATTGTGTACGAAATGTGCTAGATAAATAAACTTGCCTTGCCTAGCCTTGAATGTTAATGCGTTAACTAAGGTTAACTAATGAGGTCTTACTGTAAAGTGATACCTATTGTTTTATATAGTTCTTTGGCACTTTAATGTGTAAAACATTTAACTTTTATATATTTTTCTGTATTGCTTTGTTTTAAATGTTTAGTTATTTTTGTTATAAGAAAAAAAAAGTTATTTAACCTGTTATACTGTATTATGATCAAACAAAATATCAATTCAATTCAAGTTTATTTGTATAGCGCTTTTTACAAAACAAATCGTTACAAAGCAACTTTACAGAAAATTATGTTTCTACAATATTTAGTAGTAGCTAGTAGTTTATGCACATTTGACAGGATTTTAGAAAAAAAAAATAATAATAATACAAGACGTAGTCAGCTAGACGATGAACTATCAATATTATTAATTAAGTTTTTATATGATTCAGTCACACATTTAGCAATAATTGTTAGTTCTGTTTGTTGATTCAAGGTTACCATCATCTGAGGTCCTCTGAGGGTCAGCATCATCTCTTCTCAGGTGTTCTGGATCCAGACTGGAGCTTGTGTAAATCCTAGTTACATCCGTGGCGAAACATAGAAACAAAATACTGACATCATTAGCATAGCTGCTGATCCAACAAAGTAAAATTAGTTTAACCCAAGCTAATGAATAAAAATGCACCTTTGATCAGATGCAACTACACTCACACTTAAAAAGATACATTATTCGAATGCTTGGCGAAATAGATGTGTTTTTAATCTAGATTTAAACAGAGAGAGTGTGTCTGAACCCCGAACATTATCAGGAAGGCTATTCCAGAGTTTGGGAGCCAAATGTGAGAAAGCTCTACCTCCTTTAGCAGTTTTTGCAGTTTTTGTAACATTGGAAATATGATTTGCAAAAGACAAATTACTGTCTAATATAACACCCAGATTTCTGACTGTAGAGGAAGTAGAAGTGCATCCGTCTAGTTGCAGATTGTAATCTACAAGATTCTGTGTAGTGTTTTTTTGGTCCAATAATTAGTATCTCTGTCTTATCCGAATTTAATTATCCGAATGAAAAATTACTTGTCATCCAATCTTTTACATTTTTAACACACTCTGTTAGCTTAGATAATTGAGAAGTTTCATCTGGTCTCGTTGAGATATATAGCTGAGTATCATCAGCATAACAGTGGAAGCTAATTCCGTATTTTCTAATAATATTACCAAGGGGCAACATGTATATTGAAAATAGAAGGGGACCTAGGACGTATCCTTGTGGCACTCCATATTTTACTGATGATAAATGAGATGACTCCCCATTTAAGTAAACAAAATGGTAGCGATCAGACAGGTAGGTTCTAAACCATCTTAGAGCCTGCCCTTGAATACCTGTATAGTTCTGTAATCGATCTTTGAGTATGTCATGATCTATGGTGTCGAACGCAGCACTAAGATCAAGTAAGACTAGAAATGAGATGCAGCCTTGGTCTGACGCAAGGAGCAGGTCATTTGTAATTTTAACAAGTGCGGTTTCTGTGCTATGGTGGGGCCTGAAACCTGACTGAAATTCTTCATACAGATCATTTTTATGCAGGAAGGTGCTCAATTGAGCAGACACAACTTTTTCAAAAACTTTAGACATAAATGGAAGATTTGAAATAGGCCTATAATTTGCCAGTACACTAGGATCTAGTTTTGGTTTCTTAATAAGAGGCTTGATAACCGCCAGCTTGAATGGTTTTGGGACGTGACCTAAAGATAACGACGAGTTAATGATATTGAGAAGTGGTTCTTCGGCTACAGGTAACAGCTCTTTCAGTAATTTAGTGGGTACAGGATCTAATAAACATGTTGTTGGTTTAGATACAGTGATAAGTTTATTTAGCTATGGTTCTAAAGCACTGCAGTTTATCTTTGGGTGCGATGGATGAAACTGAAGTGTTAGATGCTGTAGAATCTACATTCGCTATTGTATTTCTAATGTTATCTATTTTATCAGTGAAGAAATTCATAAAGTCATTACTATTTAACGTTGGTGGAATATTTGAATCAAGTGGCGTCTGGTAATTTGTTAATTTAGCCACTGTGCTAAATAAAAACCTTGGATTGTTTTGGTTATTTTCAATGAGTTTGTGTATATGCTCTGCTCTAGCAGTTTTAAGAGCCTGTCTATAGCTGGACATACTGTTTTTCCATGCAATTCTAAAAAACTTATAAGTTAGTTTTTTCTCCATTTGCGTTCAAGACTACGAGTTACTTTCTTGAGAGAGTGAGTATTACTGTTATACCATGGTACAGTACGTTTTTCTCTAACTTTTTTCAATTTGATCGGGGCAACAGCTTCTAATGTATTAGAGAAAGTAGTGCCCATGTTGTCAGTAATTTCGTCTAATTCATGTGTATTTTTGGGTACAAATAGCAGTTGAGATAGATCAGGCAGGTTATTTGCAAATCTTTCTTTGGTGGCTGGAACAATAGTTCTGCCCAGACGGTATTGCTGCGACATATAGTTAATATCAGTTATACGCAGCATGCACAATACAAGGAAATGGTCTGTAATATCATCACTTTGAGGCAGGCCCGTCGTTAAGGGGGGGCATTGGGGGGCAGTGCCCCCCCAAATGACTTTTAGTGCCCCCCTAAACGTAAAGCACAGAACAATTAGCCAAACTTGCATTAGACTTTTGATATTACATGTTTTTGATTTATGATCATTTCGATACTGACTGACGTTGTTTCAGCAGAACTTGACTCACAGGAACAGTAATCACTACAACGGTAACACTAGAAATGCATAACACATTACCTTCAGAAATTATTCAGACAATTCATTATTCAACGCATTATTACACAGAACATAATTTTAAATATAATTATATTCATAAATCCCAAAACATCCCAAAACAGCACCCAAACCTTGCAAAGACCTACCTCATTAATTATTCAAATACAACAGCCAATGGCAAGTCTCCAGCAGCAGACCTTTCAATATGTTATTTTTGTGTTAGTAGTTTTATTAATTCAAATTACAATATACAGTTTGTTTGTAAGTATATGTATATGTATATATAAATCATGCAATTCATTTAGTTACGCATACAGTATTGTATTGTTTATACGCAATTCCTTTGCGCAGATGAGCTGCACATTGCATTCAATCTCAGAATAAATTTTTGGCGGTTTTGTACAGAAAAGCTACAGTATGGATATAAGAAAGTGGTTTAAAGATTCGTCTGTGAAAAAGACGACTTTGACCAACACCAACGTGTGTGGAGACGACTCTGGAGCTAATGAAATGGTAGGATTGGAGAATTTATTGTCTAATGAGACACAAGTTCACAGCGTAGACAAAGCAGCGGGTCTAATTATGAATAGATACAGACGGTTGGTCTGGGAACGCCCCCGGGAACGCCCCGTCACGTGTTTTGAATTTAGCCCGTGGGGGAAAACATTGCCTTGGCGACAATTGAAATAAACGGGAAATTCACGCTGAAGAGTTGCTGTGTTGTTTTCTGTACCTCCAATAAACTAACAAATTATGAATTTAAGTTCTACAACCTTCCTAATAAACATACAGAGCCGGAAATGATTACAAAATGGCTACAAGCAATAAATTGTGAGGATGATCAAGGGAAGTTGTGGAATCCCAAGACTAAGCATGTGTGTTTGTGTGCAGTCGGCATTCATCACAGGGAGGCTATATTAACATCGTATTCATTATTAACGTTATCAAAACTGTGTAAGGTTGTTTCAGAAAGTGGAATGCATATATAATTAGCCTTATCATTATCATTCTACCTTAAGCAAAACTATGTAACGTTAGCCTAGTGTCGAACATAAACCCACTTAAAAAAAGCATGTGGACACGTAACAACTTAGTTTTGTGTCAGAACTTTTACACTTTCATTCATAAATTCACCCCGTCTGTGTTTGCGAAACGATTGAATCGCTGAATCCAGTCAAAAATAGAGTTTGCTGTATAAAGCAGAACGTCACGGGATTTGGCTATTTTTGAATGAATACATCTATATTAGAGCTGTAAAATGAATCAAATACCGATATGGACTAGTGTATATGAATATTAAAGTTAAAAGAGACTACAATTGTACTACGTGTCTCTGGGAATGAGTGCTCAATATGTGCATTTTGCCATTCAGATACACACGATGCTCGCAGTGTTTTCCCCCACGCCCCCAGCTATGACTAGATGCCGACTGTATCTATGGGCCTACTACTAGTGATGACGTGATTGCCGTTGCTCTGGCTGTGACTGGGGCAAAGCTGCAGGCCATTGATGATCTTAGAAATGAAGGACCGAATCAGATCATTTTACAGCGATACCCTGCTCGCTTGTATAATAATAAAAATCGCTCCTTTGTGTCTTCATGGTATCAGACTCGTGACTGGCTTGAATATAGTGTCAAAGCTGATGCAGCATTCTGCTTCCCATGTCGAGTGTTCAATAGTGCGCACGACGTAGTAGAGACGTTGAGGTCATACAGTGAAGTATTTATTTGAATAATTGAACAAAACAAGACTATTGTGGTCTATTTTAGTTATAGCCTAATATGGGTTGTTGTTATTGTCTGTCTCAGATCATTAAAAAAAGTGTGCCCCCCTATGAAAATTAAATGCCCCCCCCATTTGGTTTGTTCTGGCGACGGCCCTGCTCTGAGGTACAATATCTATAGCAGTAAGATCGATTCCATGCGATATAATTAAATCTAGTGTATGATTAAAACGATGAGTGGGCCCGGTGACATTTTGCTTGACTCCAAAGGAGTTTATTAGGTCAGTAAACGCAAGTCCTAATGTATCATTTGCATTATCAACGTGAATATTAAAATCCCCCATGATTAGCGCCTTATCAACTGTAACTAGAAGGTCTGAGAGGAAATCTGCAAATTCTTTTAGGAATTCTGTATACGGCCCTGGTGGTCTATACACAGTAGCCAGACCAAGAGATACATTAGATTTCTTTTGCATGTCTGACAGAGTAACATTTAGCAGAAGTATTTCAAAAGAGTTAAACCTGTATCCTGTTTTCTGGGTAACATTGAGAATATCACTATATATTGTTGCAACACCCCCGCCACGACCAGTCTGACGGGGCTCATGCTTATAACTGTAGTTTGGTGGAGTAGACTCATTTAGACCAAAATAATCATTTGGTTTTAGCCAGGTTTCAGTCAAGCAGAGTAAATCAAAACTATTATCTGTGATCATTTAATTTACAATAACTGCTTTTGGTGTGTAATATTTAATATTTATGAGCCCAAACTTTAAAAATTGTTTTTGTTCATTTACTTTACATTTTTCTGGTTTAATTACGATAAGATTTTTTCTAGATCCTACATTATATTTATATTTTGACCTCACTATTCGGGGAACAGACAGTCTTAATAGTTTTTACAGCGCAAGTACTTTTAGCATTTAAGCGGGTGGAACAAAACTCATCATAATGGTTATTTGAGAATTGTCTTACTAGTCACATGGAGCGAAGTGTCCTGGAGATGTTGTCAGAGAGAAGCTCCGCTCCAATTCTGCTGGGGTGTAATCCATCAGCGCGAAACAGTCTAGGACGCTCCCAGAAAAGATTCCAGTTATTAACAAATAGCAGTTTCTGTTCTTTACACCATGACAACAACCATTCATTTAAAGCAAAAAGTCTACTGAACCTTTTGTGTCCTCGTCGATACGTGGGCAGTGGTCCTGACACGACGATCGTCGCCGCGGGCGTCGTGCTGCGAACCGCCTCGATCAGGCTGCTGAAGTCCCTCTTCAGCGTCTCCGTCTGCCGCAGCGTGGTGTCGTTAACCCCGGCGTGAAGCACGACCGCTCTGGGGCTCTCGTCGTCCTTCAGGATCGCGGGTATCTGCGCAGAAACATCGAGAACACGAGCACCAGGCAAACAATGAGTGTGCACTTTACCTTCGGCTAACGTAGCACTTACGTGTCGGACGATGGAGTCTCCGATGATCACAGTGTCGCGTCCTGTCTTGCGGAGGGAAGCGAAGCGGTTCTGGATGGAGATCTCGAAGGCAGGAGGGGGAGAAGTCGTCGCCCGGGACCCGGCTCGCGTCCTCCGCTGTGGATGCTCCCAGGGTCCGTGGTTTCCCGGCGTCGCAGTGAAGGACATCTGGGAAGATCACGTCCTGGGTGCACCGGGCCTGCGTAGAGAAACACATGGAGTAGACGTGGTGGGACTGTTAACAGCACGCTGTATACTTACCCCAGGACTTGTGAGCATCAGCCAGGGATCATTCCAGCGCGGCTCTCTCCGCTCTCTCAGCTGGGCAGGCCTCTGTTCCAGGTCGCAAATCTGCTTCCCCACGGCCTCGAGCTCGAGCTGTACAGAGTGGAGACATTCATCCGCCATTAAAGCAAGTAACAGTGAGTACAGCAGTGGTAATGTGTGTGAATAGAGTATTAGCAATGTAAGCGCAGTTAGCAGCCACCACGCTTGCTGATGCTAACTGGCTAAAAGCTAATACCGGACCCGGGAGATCAAAATAAAACTAGTGTTAGCGAGGCGCTCTGATTGTTTTTGTTGTAGAATACAATAGAGGATATATTCACACGTTATAAAAATGTAAACAATGATGTATAAAATTGATTTTTAAGTTATAAATAGTCAATGAAAAGAATACAGTGATGGAGCTCAAACGCAGTACAGCCGTCAACAACAAACAGCCGTGATATACCGTGTTCAATACCGTGATAATACCGTATACTGTGATAAAAGCATTATCAATTAACCGCAACAGGAAAATTAGATACCGGCATATCCCTAACATCCATCCATCCATCTCTGAAATAATAAAAATCAGACATATATATTTACTTATTTTATTATGTATTTACCAAACAGATGGTTGGATCTAATAAAAATCCAAAAATCATAATATTTAACTGGAACTAGTCTAAAAATGTTGTCCAAAATCACTCAGACATTCTAATACATTTCAAAAATACTAAAGAGACATTAAACAGAAAGATACAAAGAAAAAAAAGTATATATATATATATATATATATATATATATATATATATATATATATATATATATATATATATATATAAAATGTGACGAGTCAGCTGCCTCCTCCCCGTCCTAAATCACGCCCTTCGCCAGGCTCCCGACTGGAGTGGGTGTGTGAGAGTGTATATATATATACATTCTTTAGCACATTTGCTTTTAATCATGAATGCTGGCCAGAACTTGCATACTTTATTGTTCTTGTCATTATTGTGCCAGCGTAGGTCACTTTGTTTAGTCATCCAGTGTCCTCTGAGAAAGATTTATACTCCAAAATGTAATTCTTTGAATTTATCACATGGGAACAGTGCTGCACTTAAAATAAATAGTGAAGGAGTTAGTTCAAAACTATTTTCACTCAGAAACTGCTAGTAAATTTTCACAAATAATTAACACAATTGACAATTTAATTAAATGTGGAAATGTTCTTATCCTAATGTTTATTTACAAATATTTAAGTTCTGATAGCATTTATAAAAAAATAAATAAATAAATAAATAAAGTTTTTTAACAACAGTTATTTATAACAGCAGTATTACTGCAACACCGTATCTTAGTTCTGTAAAGCATTGCAAGTACAAACACAGCAAAAACAAAGCAACCTCTGTGTCTATTTTTTAGGCCTTCTCAACCCCTAACATCTCTCCAGTTCTGGAAGGCTTTCCCAATATTAACTGCTCCAATATTAATATCTCCAGCTTGCTTACTCTCTCCTCACCATCCTGGATGTTAATGCCCCTATAACTGACTGGCTACAAGAGTTTTGTGGTGCTCAGTATGTTTAGTCTGATCTAGTTTGTTTTACAAAGCCAGGACTATGGGGGAACTGGGGGGATTTGAGCAGGGTGACGTACAGTAAGGGTTGGCCACGCTCCGCAGAAGATTTTGTGCCTTTTTTTTTTTTTTTTTTTTGTGAGAGAGTGTGTGGTTTTTGTAATGTAATTTAAAGTAATTTTTTTTTTTTTTTAAATAACATTTTTTATTTATATATTTGTTTCCTGCTGTTAAGCAATCACTAAAAGAGGCCTGGGATCCTGATCAGCTTTGTAAACAGACAGTGTTGTCATCATTATGAATATGGGAGTACTGAAACTTCTTTTATTTTACTTTTTACAATGAGCAGAATAATTACAACAAAAAGAAAAGCATAAATAAGGTTAGCACGCAAGCTGTCTATCACTCAAGTCCGAAGCAAGATGCATGCAACCCATAATCATAGTTTATGCGAAAAAATTTATGCGTTTAGAACGTTGATGTCAAGATACACATTAAAATGTAAAAGGTGTTTACAAAAACTGTCCATTTAACAAAGAATGCCATAAATACATTCAAACAATAATGACGTTTCATGAAGCAGAATATTTCTGACTTCTCACTAATGTAAGCAGACTTCATCTGCGGTAGTGAGAGCTAATATCTGCAGAGATCCAAATCTGATGATGATTTGTCATGCTCACATTTCCATTCAAGACCCATTTTCAAAGACTGGGCTCCGCATTAAAATGAAACAAGAGTGTACCGTACAGTCACAGAGAACAAGATTTATTCCTGACACAAATATTCAGTTTTTGAAAGGGAACCAAATTAGTATTCAGCCTCTAGATAATGTTATTCTGGGACTCAGCCATCTTCATAATATTATAATTAGTATTTCATATGTATTATCAATTCCTCTTATAACTGCATTTATTAATTAATCTGCCTTGCTCGCCACTGGTTGCCAGTAGGGATTTCACGATTCACTCAACTCACGATTTGATATGCTGAGTTCACAATTCAATTTTCTCATTATTATTACTATTTTTTTTTTATTAGATTTAAGAAAGACTGAATTTGCATTTCATTCATAATTTCTCTTGCTTATGGAACAGCAGATACAGGGTTTCCTTGATGAGTTTATGAACGTTGCTTTAATATGAATTATACAGAGGCATCTACATAAAATATAAATCAGTTCCCCCAGAGATTTCATTTAATGTATTTTTGTTTAAAGCACTATATAAATAAAGGTGATTGACTGATTTAAACTTTCACCTCCAAATGCATCACAAATCATTTAACATCTCAGCTGATTTTAATCGTTGCATACTTGTCGATATCGATTTTCAGCTGGATTGTGGTGAATTGTTACAATTGTTACATGTTAGTAGCCAATGATTCCAGGTGCTTTGAGTTATGGGAAGCCTTAAGGAAATGATAGCATAATTTTTTTGATCTGAATCACATAATGAGCAAAACATTCTTTAATCTAGTGGTTCTTAACGTGTTTTGCTTCAAACATATGAATGAGATTATACAAGTTCTCTATCAATTCAGCTAAATGTAAATGACAAAAAGTTTCAAATTGCAATGCAAATGGAGTGTGCTGTCTATTAAAATTTAATTAAAATTCATAAGCTTTACACAGAAGAACCATTGAATTTGAATAGACATACAGAATTGCATGACAACAACAGATTTAAGAAGTTCAGAAATATTTTTGTAATAGTAAAACACACACACACACACACAAATGGCGTTATTTTTTAGTCAAAAGTAATGAGCGTGTAAGACAAACTAAAGAGCACAATATGTTATTTCACACGCGCAAAAATGAACCTTCAGCTGGCATGATAAAAGTACTCACGCACAAATTCAACAATTCAACTACACCATCTCCTCACATCAGCAAACCACTGTAGTCTAACTAACTGTCTATCTTCATCTCCGGAGGACCTGTTGTCCCCGAGAGACAGCCAAACGTAACCCCACAAGTCACCCACCTCACAGCCGCTGCTAAATCTCATGCACCTCCTTTTAACGAGTCCTTTGATGTGGCAACAGGTGAATACAATCAGAGCAAATCACATAATCATCGCATAACAACATTCTACACTACTTTTACTTGTTTATAAATCACTCAATGACCTAGGACTGAAATATATTGCAGATATGTTCACTGAATATAAACCTAACAGACCACTTAGATTACTAGGATCAAGTCAGTTAGAAATCCCAAGGGTTCACACAAAACAAGTGGAGTCTGCCTTTAGTTACTATGCCGCCCGCAGTTGAAATCAGCTTCCAGAATAGATCAGATGTGCTAAAACATTAGCCACTCTTAAATCTAGACTCAAAACTCATCTGTTTAGATGTGTATTTATTGAACGAGCACTGTGCGATGTCTGAACTGATTGCACTGTATTTTGAATTGAATGAATGAGAGCTGCAACCTAATCCTAGCCATGGAGTTGCACTGAACCATCTACAAAAGCCGTCTCAGCATGCTTACAGCCCAGTCACATGAGACAGTGGTCCTGTCCTTCATCAGAGTTAAGGAAACTACCAAACCCATAAACACACGGTCAGAAAGACATCTCGAAAAACACTCTTGACTATGCAAGCTGTAGAAAATTGTTCTTTAAGGCTGGAGCTTCCAGGGGTGGAACACGGCATTTATCTGTGCTGAATAGGGCAAACACACCACTAAATGTGCTGTCTTAATACAGCCAAGAGCCTGCTGCAGACGGTCAAGTGTTTCTTGAATTTCTCTTGATAATAGAAAGCATCCTTACAAAGCGATTGGCTCCAAAGCAAAACTCTGAATGAGTGGATACATGCTGCCATCTTGTATAACCATATGTACGGAGAGTGGCTTGGCATGAAAATTGTTTCTTGTAATCCTCAGAGATGATTGAGGCTCCCAAGAGAGACGCCTAACATCAATGTCGATGTAACGTTTGAACATGACTTGTTGGTAGAAAACACACTATTACTGCCACTCACTGAAAACTTACGGGAAGCAATGTAATATCGTTTTGCAGAAACAACAAGCTCATTTTTCTTCAATGAGTCTTGGATGAAATATATACTATTGTTTGTGACAATATTAAATGTGAGTGTGTGAGAGAAAGCATGTATCTTGGTGTGGGTGAATTGAAAGGACAGAGTTCAGCCCCCTTTAAAGTTCTTATATAACCTTGAAGTCCTCCAGAGATTGAAAGGAAAATGTGCCCTTTCTGCAATAGGGGAAATTGCTTGTGAAAAACTATTGACAGAATTCTAACCTTGGCCACATTAGAGGTCCACTCGACCAGCCAGTCCACTGTCGGAACTGATAGAATCAACAGTATTATATGTGGGTTTGATTGACAGGTCAGGAGGAGACATCTGTCTGGGGTGAAGTGGAGTCCCAGGATGTCAGACACACAGCAATGTCTGAAAACAGCAGCCTTTGAGACGAACATAACTCCTACAGGCCTGGCAAAAAAAAAAAAAAAAATAAATAAATAAAATAATAATAATAATAATAATAATAATAATAAAAGTGCTTTGAAAAACAGATAAACAGTCTGCACTGATAATAAACAATATGCATCCAATCTGTATTATAGATAGTCTCAGATTTGAGACAGGGTCTTAGAATTTAGAAACTGTGGAATGCATGTTGCTGTACACTTATTACAATCTAATACGGGGTTTATAACAATAATATACATTTTTTGTAAAGTTCTGATTTTCTTATTTGACATTTTGACATGCCATTTGACCCAGGCTCTTATAGTTAACTACAATTAATACCAAAATAAAATGTTACTTGAAATAAAATATTAGCTAAAATAAAATGAAATAAAAAAAAAATATTTCAGAAATAAAATTGAATAAAAACTAGACAAGTTTGTAGGCCAGGAAGTCTGAAGTAGTTTTAAAAGCTTAAAGTTTGAGGGATTTCAGTTTTAACTAATTTGAAATAGTCTTAAAGTTTTGAAGGCAATGCAATCTATCAGAAAAATAGTTAGATGAATAGACGGATAGATTAAAAATATAAAAAATAGTAGACTAGGAATATGCCGGTATGAAAATTCCCTGTTACAATTAATTGCTCATGCTTTTATCACGGTAAACGGTATTAACACTGTATTGAAATGTAGTTTTAAAAAGTGCTCAAAATAAAGTATAATATAATAGGTTAAATAACTTTTTTCTAATAACAATAATAACTGAACATTTAAATAAAATAAAACAAGAAAGAAAAAATATCTAAAGTTAAAAGTTTTGCACAGATTAAAGTGCAAAAGATCTATAAAGACCCATATGTATCACTTTACAATCTCATTAGTTAACCATTAACCATTCACAATAGCTACATTTGCTACAGAAGTTATTAATCTTTGTTTAAAAAAAATACAAGTCATAGTTCATGTTAGCTCATTAAATAATACAGTTGCAACTTTACATTTTAACAACTTGTTATTAAATATTGGAATACCTAAGACTAATAAATGTTCAGAAGAATTTGTCATTGACAGTTTATGTTAACCAATGAGTTAACTACTGTTAAAATTGAAGCCTTGATGTAAAGTGTGAATTAACAATAAAAAATCTATACATTTTAAAACTATATCTATGGCAAATTGTAGTCCAGATTAAAATAATCTATTAAGTCGTAATACTTAAGGCACTCTGATGAACATCATAGAAAATACACACATCTGAATGGCTATTTAAATTATTTAAATATATTTCAGAAAGTAGTCCAGCTGGTTTATTTAGGAGGTTTATAGGGTAAGGACATTTTCTGAAGTTTAGCGCGATCTGCTGTCAGAAAGTGAATGTGCTGATTAAATGATAATTCAGCTCGTCCCTCACTGTCACCCTGTCAGTCTCTTTTTCCCTGGGTGTCCACTAGTGAGCTCACTTTTCCTTAGGCACTTCACCATAGGCACTATAATTCCTCTAGTCTGGTCCTGTCTTCACAGTAATTGCACTCCAGTTCATTGCACCAGGTGCAGGCAATCTATTGTCATTAGTCTCCTTATAAATACCTGTCTTTCCCTGTTGTTTCTAAGGAGTCCATACTCTTCGATGCATCAGTCTTCTCGTTCCCCGAGATTCCTTAAATTCTCATATTCTGAGTTCCTGTTCCGTTTCCTTCCCTTTCCTGTTCTCTTCCTTGTTTTGTTATTTTGTTTGTTTGGACTGCATTTCTGGTTTTGACCCTGGCTTGTCTGATGACAAATTTGGATTATCCCAATAAACAGACCTGTGATTGGATATCTCGTCTCCTTGTGTTTTCACTGGTCATCGAACCGTTACACTCACGTGTTCCTCATTGTGCTTCTCTTACATGCTTGTTTACATCAGAGCGCACTGAGTCTTTCAAGCAGCATACATTGATGCACATAACTCCTACAGGCCTGGCTTTAAAAAAAAAATGCTTTGAAAAACAGATAAACAGTCTGCACTGATAATAAACAAAATGCATGCAATCTGTATTATAAATAGTCTCAGATTTGAGATTGAGTCTTAGAATTTAGAAACTGTGAAATGCATGTCCAGTCTGTGTCCAGATCAGAGGGTCACTGGAGTCGCCCGGATCCAGTACGTATCCAGACATGATGGTGGATCAGCACCTAGAAAGCACCTCTACTGCCCTGAAAGACAGCGGAGACCAGGACAACTAGAGCCCCAGATACAGATCCCCTGTAAAGACCTTGTCTCAGAGGAGCACCAGGACAAGACCACAGGAAACAGATGATTCTTCTGCACAATCTGACTTTGCTGCAGCCTGGAATTGAACTACTGGTTTCGTCTGGTCAGAGGAGAACTGGCCCCCAACTGAGCCTGGTTTCTCCCAAGGTTTTTTTCTCCATTCTGTCACCGATGGAGTTTTGGTTCCTTGCCGCTGTCGCCTCTGGCTTGCTTAGTTGGGGTCACTTCATCTACAGCGATATCATTGACTTGATTGCAAATAAATGCACAGATACTATTTAAACTGAACAGATATGACATAACTGAATTCAATGATGAACTGCCTTTAACTATCATTTTGCATTATTGAGACTGTTTTCCAAATTAATGTTGTTCAGTGCTTTGACACAGAGTATTTTGTTTAAAGCACTATATAAATAAAGGTGATTGATTGATTGATTGATTGATGTGGATGTACACTTATTTAAATGTAATAAGGGGCTTATTACAATAATATTAAAAGTTTGTGTAAAGTTTGGATTTTCTTATTTGACATTTTGACATGCCATTTGACCCAGGCTCTCATAGTTAACTACAATTAATACCATAATAAAATGCTACTTAAAATAAAATATTAGCTAAAATAAAAAGAAATATTTTTTTTTTTTTTTTAAATGAACAAAAACTAGATAGTAAAGTTTGTAGGCCAGGAAGTTTGAAGTAGTTTTTAAATCTTGCAGAATTAGCAAGTAACTAAGTGACTAGCATGTGTCGTTAGCATGACTAGCAAGTGACTAGCATGTTTCGCTAGTATGTTTCCAGCATGATTAACAAGTTACTATCATGCCACTAGCATTTTTCCAGCAAGTGACTAGAATGTTGCCAGCATGACTAGCAAGTGGCTAGCATGTCATAAGCATGATTAACAAGTTACTAGCATGTCATTAGCATGTTGCTAGCATGACAAGCTAAGATATATATTTATTTATCCTATGCTTTTATTTAATTGCATATGCTCAAAGAGCCACGTGTGTATTATTATGTGTGCATTCTGTAAAATATATTGTTATAAAGACTGTTCAGCTCAGCATAGCACAAATGTCCAAAAGGTATTCCTATAGTCAGGGCCGTTTGAAGGAATTTGGGGGCCCCAAGCAAAATGGACATAGAGGCCCCCCGACCCCTTCACACACGCAAAGCCTACAGGAACCACAGCATAGCCATACAGTTTAAGTTCACCCACACTTTTGAAGCACTGGGCAAAGTTTGCTGCACGTGGGATGCCCCAGCCACTCCTGTCTCTTCCGGTGGGATGGCCGCCAGCCCAGCGCCACAGCACAAGGAGGTCACCAACCTAGTGCAACGATGCAAGATGGCCGCCAGCCCAGTGCCACAGCACAAGATGGCCGCCAGCCCAGCGTCACAGTGCAAGATGGCCGCCAGCTCATCAACACTGCCCAAGATGGCCACCGGTCTAACGTCACTGCCCAAGATGGATGCCGGTCCAACGCCATTGCCCAAGATGGTTGCCAGTCCAGTGCCATTGCCGAGATGGCTGCCGGTCCAACGCCATTGCCCAAGATGGCCGCCGGCCCATCGCCACTACACAAGGTGGCCGCCAGCCCTGAGCCCCTGAAGAGGATGGCAGCTACAGTGGGCTTTCCTGAGTTGAGTCAGGTTCCCGTGGAACCTCCAGAGTCAAGTCAGATTCCTGTCGACCCTCCAGAGTCGAGTCAGGTTCCAGTCGGCCCTCCAGAGTCGAGTCATATTCCCGTTGACCCTCCAGAGTCGAGTCAGGTTCCAGTTGACCCACCTGAGTTGAGTCAGGTTCCCGTTGACCCTCCAGAGTTGAGTCAGGTTCCAGTTGACTATCCAGAGTTTAGTCAGGTTCCTGTTGACCATCCAGAGTCGAGTCACGTTCCAGTTGATCCTCCTTAATCAAGTCAGATTCCTGTTGACCTTCCAGAGTCGAGTCAGGTGCCCGTTGACTTTCCAAAGTTGAGTCAGGTTCCGGTCGACCCTCTAAAGTCGAGTCAGGTGCTTGTGGACCCTCCAGAGTCAAGTCAGGTGCTCATGGACCCTCCAGAGTCGAGTCAGGTGCTCATGGACCCTCCAGAGTCAGGGTTAGTCACCGTCGACCTTCCAGAGTTAGGGCTAGACACCATCGACTTTCCAGAGTCAGGGTCAGTCACTGTTGACCTTCCAGAGTCAGGGCTAGTTCCTGTTGACCTTCCAGAGTCGAGTCAGGTGCTCGTGGACCCTCCAGAGTCGAGTCAGGTGCTCGTGGTCCCTCCAGAGCCAGGGTTAGTCACCGTTGACCCTCCAGAGTCAGGGTTAGTCACCTTTGACCTTCCAGAATCAGGGCTAGTCACCGTTGACCTTCCAGAGTCAGGACTAGTCACCATTGACCTTCCAGAGTCAGGGCTAGTTACCGTGGACTTTCCAGAGTCAAGGCTAGTCACCATTGAAATTCCAGAGTCAGGACTAGTCACCATTGACCTTCCAGAGTCAAGGCTAGTCACCGTTGACCTTTCAGAGTCAAGTCAAGTCACTGGTGATCTTCAAGGACAGAGCCAAGTCACTGTTGATCTTCAAGGACAGAGCCAAGCCACTGGTGATCTTCAAGGACAGAGTCAAGTCACTGGTGATCTTCAAGGACAGAGTCAAGTCACCGGGGTTCTTCATGGGAGAATTCAAGAGACCAGTGATCTTCATGAACAAAGGCAAGTCACCATTGATCTTCATGAACGAAGGCAAGTCACCACTGATCTTCATGAACAAGGAAACACCATGGGAGTACCAGAGTCTTGTCATTTCTCTGTGGATCTACCAGAGCCTCTCCACGTCTCTCTGTTGATCTACCAGAATCTCTCCTCGCTTCTGCGGAACTTCCAGAGTCTCGTCACGTTTCAGTTTAACTCTCTGAGCACCCGACTGATCCTGCTGTCGCCGCGGAGACTACCCTTAACTTGTTCATGTTTTTTGTTTCAGACTTGCCCAATCAGACTTATCCTCCTGTTTATTTGGCCACTTTCTTTCTGTTTCCCCTCTATACTTCTCTTGTCTGTCTTTCCCCATTTTACCTGGTCGTCTTGTCTCTGTTTCCTCATTTTACCTGGTCCTCTTGTCTTTGTTTTTCCCATTTTATCTGACCCTCCGTCCCTCCCCCTGGTCCTCCGCCACTCCACCTCCCTCCTGGTCTCTTTGTGTCTTTTGGTCTTCCCTTGGGTTCGGGTGGAGCATCTGGCAGCTGCTCCGTGGAGGAGGGGGTAATGTCACGCTGTCTAGTCTCTGTTTCCCTGGGTGTCCACTAGTGGGCTCACTTCCCCTTAGGCACTTCACCGTAGGTGCTAGAATTCCTCTAGTCTTGTCCTGTCATCACAGTAATTGCACTCCTGTTAATTGCACCAGGTGCAGTAACTTTATTGTCATTAGCCTTCCTATAAATTTCAGTCTTTTCCTGTTGTTTGTATGGAGTCATTACCTTTCATGTTTACAGCCTTCTCGTCCTCAGAGATTCCCCTTTGTCTTCTCGTCCTCCGAGACCCCTCTTTTTCTGAGTTCCCATTCCTGTCCCTTTCCTTTGTTTGTTTTGGACTGCCTTTTTGGTTTTGACCTTGGCTTGTGTTTTGGATTACGATTTGGATTACCCTTTAATAAACATACCTGCGATTGGATCTTACTCTCTCCTGTGTCTCTCTGTACACGATCGTCACAGTATTCCACAGCTCTGTGTTCCTTTCAGCAGCGATTGTGTCAGAAGACCTGACCGAAACAGTTTAATCTGTGTGTTTCCTCCATTCTTGTTTTTGTGTTTGTTTACGTTGTGTGTTTCTATGGATCCCCTCTTCTGTCCGGAAAACTGCTTGAGATCGCTTGAGGGCTATACCATACTATTCCTGGTCCTCGCTGCTCTAACCAGCTACCCGGATGATGTGCTCTGTGCATTCTATGTTACCATTTTAAACATCTCGTGCAGAGTGCTGTTATCTGAAGATGGTCGAATTTTGGCCCCCGTCTTGACTGATGAGCCACTGCTGTATGGCGCAACAGTGCTTAAGGGACAAGAGACAATGCTTCAGACAGTGAGAGCACTGAGTGGAGCTTTGCACCGCAGCAGAGGGTGAGCTGATTTTACAGCTGGGACTGCTGGACTTTGAGAAGGACCTTATAGATGGGGAAAACAAAGCTTAAACCCAACCTTCCCCCACTCTTCTCTCCTTCGTCCCCACTGGTCTCATCCAGCCCTGAGTGAGCTTCCGTGTCCCAGTTCAGCCTAGAGATCAGGGATGTAGTGGAGGCTAAACGCACGTAAACGCCGTTTACGCACCTTCCAACATTCGGAGCATTTATCAACCTCTTAATTGAGTTTATCCACCTCTAAATAGCCTACAGTTCCTATGACATTTTAAATTATTTATTATGTCATTTTAGTTTCATAGGTTGTTTGTTGTTAAAGACGAAGTCTTTCATATTGCGCTGCAACTGGTCAGTGTTGACCAATTGCTTATACGGTGTTGCCAGTACAGTGGGAAGTTCGAATCATTTTACTGACTCGGATCTTAGAGTCTCTTTCAGCAAAATTAACTAATATTTTCCCTTCCCGTCTCTATGGGACTGACATGAAGAATAAAAGACTCGGACCTCACCTGTCGATTCATATGTTGTGTAATGCGCATGTGGGGTCAACACAAAATGAACGAATCACTCTCTGAGAAAACTCGGTAGTCCTGAGTCATATTAAAGATTCGTTCAAAATGAACGACACGCAACAGACTGCATCAAAATTAAAAAATGGATATCCGGCAATTAATAATAATAATAATAACATTCGTTATTTTTAATAGAAATCATCACTCATACAGCAGCCATTCATCTCTTCTCCGGTTTATTTGTGTTCGTATACATACAATATCCACAATCCACCAGGGCTACAGTATAGTCCAATGGTGTGCACATGTGAAGAGATAATAATTTTATGACATTTTTATAAAATATTTTGTCATACAGAATAGCATTTCTATTCATTTTACACTAATTTATGCGATCTGAAGAGCTAAAACAGCTAACAGAGTTAGCGATTACGCTCCTCTTAGGGGCCGCTCACATATCGCGCCTAAAAACGCGAGGAAAATGCTAGTTGCTCCTTCTTTCTAAAAATTGCTTGCAGTAGCTCTGCTACTAAATTTACTTCAAAATGGCAATCCATATACAGCTATGATCAGCTGTTCCTTAATCTTGGCTGAGCTTTCAACGTTGTTACGGGAAAGGATGAAGCTGATTGATTAGTTCTTGTCACATGACCCGTGGTGCGCTTGCGACATTCTGAAAAGTTGAGATGTTTTTAAATCGACTATGAAAATAATCCCAAATCCCTAATCATTACGTACAAGTGCATTGCATTGGAACCCCAGGATATAAGCCTCTCTGTTTTGTCATTTAGTAAACTTTATAGATTTCAACCTTATTATTCCTTCTTGAGTCTCTTTAACAAGAACTTAGATTAATGTATGAATTGAATAGTGATTGTGTGACCTATATGAGGGAATAACTAGTGATATCCTTGGTAGTAATATCAAATGATAGCCTATAGCTATGTCATCAGGATACACATACACCGGTAGGCAGTGGCCCACCTTACCGTGACCACAATGTGGTCACCCAGAATTTATAGTTTACCCACTTCTTTTTTTTACCACTACACCTCTCCTAGAGAGGGTTCCAATCCCCAAGGTTAGCCCGAAGAAAGTCTCTGTTTCCATGTCCAGCCCAAAGAAAGTTCCTGTTTTCATGTCTAGCACTGGATTTTGTTATTGCAAACAATCCACAAATTCTCTCTCTGTAGGTGCTTTACAAACAGCACTTCTGTGGCAGATCTCAGCAAAACAAATATCAGCCATAATCCCGTGTTCAGATGCAGGCACTGTCTCAACCAATAAATGACATTTACCTGAAAATCATAACTGTAGAATATTAAAATGTATGAATATATACAAATAAAATAAGGTCTGATAGAGTCAACAGTCAAACACCTTAATTAAAAATGGTGTTAAATTTAACACAGTTCGCACATTTCAATAATTTGACATTGAAACTGCTTGCACTCACACAACAATCCTGCACTTTGTCAGCAAGTCTGTAACAGAGGGAGAAATACTTGTTTTTAAATATATTTAGTTTGCTATAAAATAATTTCTGACTAAACCTTTGGCAGAGATGCTCTCTGATATATTTGTCTTCCAGATTTTTTTTTGGAACAAAGAAAAAAATAATTATATGATTATGATATGATGCTTATATGTTATTAACTTCCTGTTACCAAAAAAGTACCTGATCCATTCAACATCAATAATCCAAATAATAATAAAATGCCATGGCACTCTTCACCTACTAAATCTGAGTTATTGCTGATCTCTTGAGTGCATGCATGGACACAAAGACTGTAAGAAACAGACTTCAGAGTAAATCATGTCAGAGCAGGGAGTTTTTGGGAGTGTTAATGGAAGAGCTCCACAGCCAGGCAGTTACTATGACCTTGGTGTAATCAGAGTGACCTCATGAATGATTGATACATAAATATGAAACTCAAGTTGTCTTCAGAGGCTGAAGAATCTAATCTCATCAGTAGCATATGTGTGAGTATCTGTGCGAGAAGGGTCTGGCTGCAGACTTGAACTTGCACTGTCAGACTTGCATTCTCAGACTTGCACTCTCAGACACTTGTGCTTCCGCTAGCGACGTCACTTGCAGTCTTTTTTTATTTTTATTTTTTTTTCTATTTATTGATAACTTTTTGTTTGAATCTTTCAAAATGTTACAACAGTAGCCAGGTGGTGAAGACAAGAAAAAAAGAAACTAAATTACAATGTAACTTGCAATCGTTACTTGCATTCCAAGACTTGCACTCTCAGACACTTGTGCTTCCGCTAGCGACGTCACTTGCAGTCTTTATTTTATTAAAAAAAAATGTGTTCTATTTATTTATAACTTTTTTGTTTGAATCTCTCAACATTCAGGTGGTGAAGACAAGAAAAAAAAAAAAAACTAAATTACAATGTCACTTGCAATCGCTAATCTCCGCTACCTGTGACGTCACTTGCAATCAACACAAATCGTGCATGTTGCCAATGGAGTCCTGCAAGAAAAAGATAAGACCGGCAAATCCGTGGCTACAGAACAGCAGAATATGAACGCAAGGCACAAAGTCTTTAGTTAAGAGTTTTCCTCCTGTAGAAAAAACAATCACTTAATATTCAATTAAACGACCTAATTCGATATATAGTTATTATTTAATGAACTACAAGGCAAGCAGATGGCTATGAACACAATGCGAACGTTTAATGTGGCCTAATAACAGACTAAGATGATAAAGCCTATATGTCTTGTTGTTGGCTCAACGTATATACATACCAGCAAATATGAACGTGCATTATGAAATGCATTAAGTGATTCTGGCATAATTTACTCACCCTTGTGTGTATTTCACAGTCTTAAATTTGAATTTAATTATTTTTTTGGAGCTACAGATGTTCCAAATTCTTAGAAATGTACTGTTTGTGTTAATGTTTCAAAAACCTTTATACCAATTTCAAGAAAAGTTTCAATTTAATGACTCAAAAATGCTGTCCAGTATAACCATCCAGTATAACCATCAAGTGAATTACATATTATTATTATTATTTTTATTTATTTTTTAAATTCTTCTTCTTCTTCTTCTTATTATTATTATTATTCAATATAAATTAATTATTTTTTTTCAAGGGTTATTTATTTATTATACAATATAAGTATTTTTTATAGTACAGATTGTGAAGAATCTTTTTTTTTTTATGTGTGTGAAGAATTAATTCATACATACTGCATTTTGGGGAGAATTGCACTTCCCACTGACTTGTTTTGTTTGGGAAACATTCTTCAACATATTTTCTGATTTATTCTGCAGAACACAGAAAGTCATACTGGTTTTTATCATCAGGAGTAAACAATGACACAATTTCTGTTTTTGGATGAAGAGTAAAGTATCATTTTTAGGTAAAGAAACAGTTTTAATTTTTTTTTTTTTTTATTATTATTATTTACTCTTCCTATTGTCTCATACACATATGACTTTATTCTTTTGGAAATTTGTGTCAGAAAATATAATTATTTTGTCAATTTGCACTGTATTTAATCTCTTTGCTGCATGTCTACAACAAAAAAAAAAAAAAAAAGAAAAAAAAAAAGAGAGAGAGTTGAAAACAGCCGGTATACATTTGTCTTTTGTTGGTGATAATTGTGCCGTTACCTCAAACTGTTAAAAATCCCAATGGTTTCCATATTTTAAGAAGGCAGGACGCTCTAATATGGAGAAATACAGGACATGCATTAGATAAGCTTCCATGACACAAATACATTTATATAAATCAGCACATTCACGAACAGCATCAATTCTAAAAGAAGTATTGCCATACAGACACAGACAGATATGCCCTCTTGACAAAGGGTTACTGACTTAACAAAATTCAGCACCACTGTTGTTTTGCTTTAAGCTTAATTCTCAAACCTCAGCGGTTAACTGGGCTTCTATTCCATAACAGCCCCAGAGTTTTTTTAAAATAAATTGTTTGTAGACAATAGACAGTGTTGAGCTGAATTGTAAGTCAATACTAATTTCAGCCCTCAGCGTGTGCTCTTCCAGAAGATATTCTTCCATAGATTTTTCTTTATTTATTATTGTCCTCAATCTACATTATAAGGCCCGGATGATAAATTACTCTTGTATCTTTGTGTTAATATTACATTCAAATGACCTCAGAAGAGAACCCCTGCCGAGTAGTGTGTAACCTAAAACCCAGGCAACATTAATCCATTCCAGGCTACTGTCTGGCCTCCTCCATCACTCTTTTCAAGAAAGCACCTCTGTAGTGATATGATTTAAAGGGATATATCACCCACAAATTAAAACTATTGCAATTTCGTCACCCTGTTACAAACCTGTGTGAATTTGAAAAATGCATGGGTTACTATTTTACAAACAATTGCAATAAATTATGGCTTTAAAAATGACACAACAACACTATAAAAGTATCACGAATGTGGTCCAATCATATGCTGCAGTATATTCTGAGTCTTATATGATTTGAGTGAGATTATATGTTCCTTTTTTACTGGTAATCTTCACCTCTCCACCCAGGATCAGCTGAATCATTGAGTCAAACAAATTATTTATTAAATATTTGCAAAGATTTTAAATTAATAGGCTAACACCATTATTTAGATTAAGCATTGTTTTAAAGACTTTGTATTCTTTTACGAATTCTCCTTTCCTGATCAAGAAAAGAAAGTCATAAAGGCTAGTTAAGTGGCTCAGATGTAAAATACAAAACTACAAAAGAAAGGAAAGATGTTAGATATTGCAATCTGAAAGTAAGAGTACATTTTTGTGGACAGGTTTCTGTGGATTTAAACAAAAAACAAATGGCTGTTCTGATTCTTATTTTTTACTCAAGTGATTAAATCAAACACTGGCTGCATCTAGAATTGCATGCTCTCTTCTGATTAAGTAATTCATTTGCATTCATGTTCTATATAAAGTAAAGTAAAAGTATAAAGTAAAGTATAAAGTGTGAATGTGTTTAGTATGAATGTGATGTAATGTTACCATTTTCATGTTACCTATCAGCGTTAGTTGTGTCACTTCACTGCTATTCTTCAGTGGCCTTATGGTATAGTAAAAAGTGTCCACTGGATGTGCACTTCAGAATCTTGTAGCAGGTAAGTAGCAGGTAATCTGGTTACTTTTTTAAATAAATAGAGTAAATTCGGACATACTACTCTTTTCACCTACTAGTAGGGACGTATGCATATTCTGATGCAGCCATTGATTCATGCAAGGTGTCAGTGTCTTTGAATCGTTGTAAGAGTTATCTCAACCAGTTTGTTGAAATTCACAGAATAATTCAAGGAATATATATATATATATATATATATATATATATATATATATATAGTGATGTATATCACTGTACTTGTCATAGTAGTTACAACATACATACAACATACTGATTGTTCAGCTGATGAAACATCTTTTTAAGGAAAAATGGTTCAGTAGACAAAAACTCCATAAAGCTGTGTAGTTTTAAAAGTTGTCCGTTTTTATTATGTGATCTAGGACCTTTATACTTTGTGTGCCCTTGTAACTGTATCCCTCAAAGCCTCATTTTCATCCATGTTAAATTAAATAAGGCATCTAACCTGATTAAGTCTACGGATTGCAAAATGTGTATTTGTAAAGGTCGCTGTTTCCAGCTGTACTGTTCCAGCTGGTAGGTGGGACAGACAGTCAGAAGGTTTAAAAACGTCAAAACTGGTTTGAAACTTTCATCGATTCAATAAGCTAATGAGTTAATAACAAAATTGTTTAGCAAATGTATATGTGAACCATTGATGGGAAAATTGCAGGTGCCCCCGGCTAAATGTTTTGATTTAGGATCTTACCACAGAGCAACATGTATTTTGCTTAAAGGTGGATACGTCCTTAAATAGCTGCACAGCTGATTCAAGGTGATAGCTGTGATGGAGACTAGCACACACTGACCTTTCTTTTCCCAAAACTGTCAGCCCTGGTATTCTCTCTCCTCCATAAGCGGCCTGCTTACGCACTCCCTTTTTGTCTCTGCTGCCTCTCCTCTGTCCTTCTTCTGGGCTTATTAAAAATGAGCATGATGGCTGCAAAGAAAATGGTCCCATCAGTTAGTGGCACCAGAGTGTAGATATGATGGATGATGAGAAAGTTCCCCTCTAAACTTAGGGGGCTGACCTTGTTGCCGGTAATGTTACATGTACCCTGCCCTTTTACAGATAAAGTCACAACTCATCAACTTACAGACCCAGATGGATAGAGCAAAATCAGTCCTAGAGATTTGGTGCTCAGTCAAGGACACAGCAAAGCAGTAAATTCAAAAGGAAGGTGATTACCTGAAAACCACTTAGAGCACTTGAAGATATATTGTTAAAGGTGGGCTTTTGTTTGACTGTTTTTCTCAACATGAAGGACTGAAGAAAAATCTTGAATTGTTCATAACTTTACTGTCTTCAGAGGCTAAAAGAGCAGTCTATGGCCCTATTTACATTTCGTTTAAGCATATCTTGCATATATAGATCAATTGTGTTTTCATGCATGGTTAACTTTTATTTTTTTTTTGAAAGGATGGAAAAACTTGGTTTTCAAATGAAAGATTGCTATCAAACAACACACCTAGGCGCTTAACTGATAACAAAGAACTGACAGAGAAGCCGTCAAGTGTTAGTCAGTGTTCTAGGTTGTTGCATGCCGGAGGTTTTAGATTAAATTAACACCTCTATTTATTATTATTATTATTATTATTATTATTATTATTATTAGCAGTAGGAAGTTACTAGTCATCCAGTTTTTTATATTAACTATGCATTCCGTTTTTGTGAATTGGTATGTTCTGTTGGGCCTTGAAGAAATATAGAGCTGAGTATTATCAGCATATCAGTCAAAGCTAACACCATACTTCTTAATGATATCTCCCAAGGGTAACATGTAAAGCATGAAAAGCAGTGGTTCTAGTACCAAGCCTTGTGATACTCCAGACTGCATTTCTGATATGATTACTCTTTATTCACTGCTTCGAATTGATGACAGTCAGAGAAGTAAGATTTGACGAGTGCATATGAAAATATAGCAGATGACAGAGATTGAGCTGCTATGGAGAAAGTGCAAAATCAAATTTGTTCTAAACACTTGACAAGCTTTATATTAAAGCTGCAGTCGGTAACTTTTGATGCTCTAGCGGTTAATAAACAGAACTGCTTGCGTCTTGTGGAAGAACATCGTAGCCGGAACTACTTCTCTCTGTTTATGTCTATGAAGAATCACAAAGGTACTGGGTTACTCCGCCGCGGTACCCCCGAAGCAATCTAAAATAGTCTGAATATAAAAACTTATTATAGGTGCACCCTAGTGATTGAGGACAAGCTACAACACAGTTTGGAAAATGGATTCATGGTGTACTTGCTTATTATATACATTTTTCTACATTTTGAACACAAACAAAGTTACGGACTGCAGCTCTGATTGGTTGTTTCTTAATGGGAGCAATGTATTCTGCAAATGGCAATAGGACCACTGGGAGGAGCCAGAGGAGCTTGATTTTTTCACAGATTATCTGTCTCATATTCTACTGTCAGGACATAATGACAGGTTTAACATATATGTAAAAAATATATTTTTACAAAAGTTACCTACTGCAGCTTTAATGCCTTTAAAAACTGGTAAGACATAGTTTATAGTTTCGTCTTGCATATTAGTTTAAGTTGCTTGGCCTGTCATATGCTCTGACATAAAGGCTGACAGAGACACTAGGCTACTTGTGCTGTTTAATGTGTTTGAGATGTGCTGTCTTCTTGAATGCATAACTTACATTTCACAGGTAAATTCTCCATCTGTAAATGTTAGAATGTTAGCCATGAGAATATTAAAATTTTCTGTCAGAAGTGCATGAGCCTTCTGCTTTGGAAATGATGCTGAACATTTGCGTTGAACATCACAGACTTCAGTGAATGAGCACAGTGTAAGCGCACAAAACAATAATTCAGACAAAAATATAAATTTCACATAATTTTTTGAAGTTGGACAAGAAATGTGACATGTATAATTTTAAACGTACAAGTAAGTCTTTTTTATGAAAAAACTGTGCTCCATTTTCCTGGCTGCTCTTTTTTTGGTCACGGATATGCTCTTTATTTTTCTGTGGCGGACTGTTTTCCTTAATCTTCTCTAAGGATAAAGGAGCAACCATATCTAGAGTGCTAGAAAAGAGTGAGTCCATATTTTATGTTGTAACATCAAGTTTCTCTAAACTACTGGATTTGCTGAAGAATTGAGAAAAATCATGTTATTTACAAAGTAGTCTTTTGTTGCATAAGAGATGGTTTTACCATATTCTTGACAAGGAGTTGAGTTTGCTGCTTTAGCTATGCAGAGTACCCCCCCCCCCCCCCCCCCCCAAAAAAAAAAAACACCAGTCTACAGCAGAATTTCAAAGACATTAATATCAGTTCCATCTGACAGTATTACATCTAAAGTATGGTTAAGACAATGAGCAGGTCCTGACCTGTGTTGGCTTGCCCCAATAGAACTTAGGATGTCTATAAATGCTGATCCCAAACTCAGACAGAAAATCTGCCAATTCTTTGATGAAGTCTGTATGGTGTCCTGGTGGCCTGTATATAGTAGCCAGTACAGACTTCACAGGGGATTTCCCATAGGAAATAAAAATTAAAAGTACGATATCTTTAACAACTCAAATATTTCCCCTAGACAAAAATATGTTTACCCTAAGATCGAATGGAGATTTATGCTTGAGTCTCCTGCTTCTCAAACTTGTCTCCTGAAACAAAAACTCTTAACACTCTTACATTTGTCTCCTTTAAAGTTTTAGAATAGACCTTGTCATTATCACACACTTTGCACAGATTTTTTTTTTCCTTAGCTCACATTCATCTCATTCAAAGCTTTAGAAAAGCTTTAGAAAAGTGCTTAGATTTTTCTCCTTAACTAAAGACTCTGATCATTGCATAATTGTCTTCTAAAAAGTTTAAGATATCTCATCATCATCACTCACATATGCTTTATAACCTTTGATATAATATTCAGTGTTCGGAAAATAACCATCAGGACAGAACTTCACACAAATTTATAAACTGTAAGAAGTAATAAGCTACAATTTGAGACCAGAGATGCATTATGTAAGTGTAATAGTACATAATAATGATAATAATGATGAGGATACTACTACTAATATTCCTACTACACTACTACTGCTAATAAAATATGCACACATTTGTAAGGAAGCTTGTAAATTAATTTCTCTATCTAATGCGGTCACATCACTTAACAAAAGAATGAATGATAGGTTAAAGCAGCATGAAAACTGCAATACAGCCATTAAGAAACATGAACACAGTTTGTTTAAGACTTGTGGGCCTGAAAGGAATAGTTCTAAATAAATGTAAGAAGAATGGCATCTACGCTAATATTAGTCTGTTTCATTCTTATTCCAAGGTCACCGTAGCCACTCAAGAACCTTTGCAGCCCTGAATGTCAGTGGAGACCATGTCAACTAGATGAGCCCTAGGGACAGATTCCCTGTAAAACTGTGTCAACTAGATGACTGTCGCGACAAAACCATAGGAACCAGACAAGTCCTCTGCACAATCTGACCTGTGTTGCAGACTGGAATTAAACCACACAATACTGATTTCATCTGGACAGAGGAGAACTGCCCCCCTGACTGAGCCTGTTTTTTCCCAAGTTCTTTTATTTATTTGACTTCTTATGTTCCTTGACACTGTCAATAATAGTTGAGTTATTATTATTTATCAATAGTATTGTTATAACTAAACAGTCCACAATTTAGGAAAGTTCAGAAATTCAGCTGTATAGTATTTGAGTTGAAGGACAGAGCTAATATTGCAAGGTTAGTGTTATTATCCAGCTTGTTTCAGTTCAAATTGTGTTCTCAGCAGTGCAGTTAAATCAATATATATTTAAATAATATCTTACTTACTTATACACCCCCCCCCCCAACATTTCCATGCAGTTCCTGTTTCCTATTTGTGAGCCCATGGGGCTCATTTTGAAACCCCCCTTGTCTAAAACTCAGGTTTAAATATAAATAGGCCTGTGAATATACAGTACATGTAATTGTACATGTGTTGGCATATGCATTCACAATACCAGAGACCATTGTTTTCAATAAACAACAAAATACAGTCAGAGATTTCTATGATTATCTGTATTTTCAAAGGTTTCTGTAGACATATTTCAGATTAATGTTGATAGCAGGTGTAAACAACAATTTGTTTAGTGAACCACTTGAGCAACTGAAAGCCCATAAGTAAAGAGTGCAACACTGAGATCGCATATTATTAGGGGTGCAACTGCCAGTGAGATTAATGTGTTTAGTCCAGGTACTCAACACATTATTACTCTAAGGCAGGGTCAAGTGACCCAGTTAGAGGTGGTCACTCCATAGTTAATCTAAAACATAGTGGTGAATCAGTTCTGTAATATGTGCTATGTATGAACTTCATGCTGTCTGGCTGAAGCATGCTCATATTGCATAATGACAGCATGTCATGTTTTGATATTGTTCATACAGTAATATGAAAAATACTCTTTACAAGCTTTTTGATGCCGGAGAGATTTCATGTAGATTTCTTGATGAGACATCTTGTTTATTATTCATCACGTAAATGTACACTGTCATTGCCAGTGAGGCGCTGAACAGCAGTAATAGCCATCATCTGATCTATTATTCATAATAAGCAATTTGTATAAGCAGCACTATGGTCTCCCAAATGACTGTTAAAGCTACGCTCAGGTGATCCTGATAGAGGTGCTAACTCTACAGCTCTTTCTTAAATATTAAAGAAGAGCTGGGGCACGTCAGTGCTCACTGACTGGCTTTTGATTTTTGCTGCTGCTCATTCAATTTATCACCCACCTGCACCTCATGTATTTGAATATCTGATTAAGCTTTGTCACTGCTGGAGGCTGTGTGTTGCCTCATTCATGGCTGTAGTGAAAGAACAAAATTATGACAAAAACGAGCAGAGAAGTACAGGTACTGAGTCAGATATCCTCAGGTCAGTGTCAGGCCTTTCATCTCACCAAACACTAAATGTTTTAAATCTTCCATTTTATATGTTCTGCAGATATATTGCTGAAATAAACCATTCTATTTCGTTTCTGCACCGGCATATTTCCCACCGAAACAGGAAGCATGGGTGAGATATACAGTATTATAACTATGGCTTCCAGGGTTGCCAGGTCTGCAAAACAAAACCAGCCAAAATGTGTCTGGACAGTGTGATTATTGTTAATATGAACTTACTGAAAGCGAGGATGACCAACAACGACTTACAGAGAGTGTTGAAAGAAGGATAGGTGGTCAGGACGAGAGCCCCCCAGGGCGGAGCAGAAGACCACCACAACCGTGTGGTCAATGCAGAAAGCCCCCAGGGCAGAGCAGAAGACCACCACATCCTTGTGGTCGGGGCCAAAGACCCCCAGGGCAGAGCAGGAGACCACCACATCCGTGCGGCCGGACCAACAGGAGGACGAGTCTGGTTGGGCAAGTCTGAAACAAAGAATCTGAACAAGTTAAGAGTAGCCTCCGTGGCCACAACAGGATCCGCCTGGGGTGCTCATAGAGTTCGACTGGGACCTGACAAGGCTCTGGCAACACTATGGTGTTTAGACTGGATTCCAGATGATAAATGCTGACTTGACTCTGCTCCTGAAGATCCTTGGTGGTCTGACTCTACTCATGAAGATCACTGGTGACTTGCATTTGTTCATGGAGATCATTGCTGACTTGCATTTGTTCATGAAGATCGATGGTGACTTGCCTTTGTTCTTGAAGATCAATGGTGACTTGACTCTGTCCCTGAAGATCACCGGTGACTTGACTCGGTCCCTGAATATCACCGGTGACTTGACTTGACTCTGGAAGGTCGTCGGTGAATAGCCCTGACTCTGGAGGGTCATCGGTGACTGGCCCTAACTCTGGAGGGTCATCGGTGACTGGCCCTGACTCTGGAGGGTCATCTGTGACTAGCCCTGACTCTGGAGGGTCATCGGTGACTAGCCCTGACTCTGGAGGGTCATCGGTGACTAGCCCTGACTCTGGAAGGTCTTCGGTGACTAGCCCTGACTCTGGAAGGTCAATGGTGACTAACCCTGACTCTGAGGGGTCCACAAACACCTGACTCGACTCTGGAGGGTCCACGAGTACCTGACTTGACTCTGGAAACTCAACGGGCACCTGCCTCGACTCTGGAAAGTCAACTGGAATCTGACTGGACTCCGGACGGTCAACTGGAACCTGACTCGACTTCGTGAGGTTAACCGGAACCTGACTCGACTCTGGAAGGTCAACTGGAACCTGACTCGACTCTGGAGGGTCAACGAGCACCTGACTTGACTCTGGAGGGTCAACTGGAACCTGACTCGACTCTGGAAAGTCAACTGGAATCTGACTGGACTCCGGACGGTCAACTGGAACCTGACTTGACTTCGTGAGGTTCACCGGAACCTGACTCGACTCTGGAGGGTCAACTGGAACCTGACTCAACTCTGGAGGGTCAACTGGAACCTGACTCAACTCTGGAGGGTCCACTGTGCAGTGGAGCTGGGCAAGCAGCCATCTTGGGCCATGACTCTGGCCAGGCGCTGGGCTGGCGACCATCTTGTGCTGTGGCGCTGGACTGGTGGCCAACTTGGGCATTGGTGCTGGGTTAGCGACCATCTTGTGCTGTGGCACTGGATTGGCGGCCATCTTAGGCCATGACTCTGGACAGGTGGCCATCTTGGGCTGTGGCTCTAGACCAGTGGCCATCTTAGGCCGTGGCTCTGGACCAGTGGCCATCTTGGGCATTGGTGCTGGGTTAGTGGCCATCTTGTGCATTGGTGCTGGGTTAGCGGCCATCTTGTGCTGAGGTGCTGGGCTGGCGACAACCTGGTGTTGTGGCACTGGGCTGGCGCCATCTTGGGCCATGACTCTGGACAGGCGGCCATCTTGTGCTGTGGTGCTGGGCTGGCGACCATCTTGTGCTGTGGCGCTGGACCGGTGGGCAACTTGGGCATTGGCGCTGGGTTAGCAGCCATCTTTTGCTGTGGCGCTGGGCTGGCAGACATTTTGTGCTGTGGCACTGGATTGGCGGCCATCTTGGGCCATGAGTCTGGACGGGCGGCCATCTTATGCAACGGGGCTAGGCTGGTGGCCATCCTGGGCAGTGGTGCTGCGCTGACGACCACCCTGCCGGAAGGGACAGGAGTGGCTGGGGCATCCCACTGAAGCCGATGCTGCAAGTAGCACACAAATTCCAAGAACTCGAATGCATCTAAATGAGCCATTTCCTCCTGAGGAACCGGGTCATCCAGCCCGCTGTTGAAATAATCCTTTAGGGCCATCATATCCCATGCCCTCAGCCAAAGACCAGAACACCTGTGCCAAGGCACCCACCTCATTGCCCTCTTAGCGGAGGGCGGTCAACTTCAAATACTTAGCTCTTCACTCCACCATCCTGGCTGGGGAACGGGAAACATCAAATGACATACCGCTGGATCTTGCTGTGACGGAGTCCTTCTTTCATGACAGGAATAGAAGGAAACAAGGAGGGAAAGATCCAATTGAGATCCAAAACCAAACCAAACCAAACATAAACAAACAAGGACACAAGGCAAGAGCACGACAAGATGATGGACATTAATGAACAAGGACTCCGTGACACATACTAAGACAGGCCGGGTATAAATACACAGGGAGAGATGAACGCTAATGGGGAATAGACAGAGTGTGATGATTGATAACCAGTGACAGCTGGGTGCAATGATTTAGGCAGAGACGTGAGGAATGTGGTTAATGAAGTGACAGACACTGTGGGGAAGGATGACATCTAGTGGATACCCAGGGAACACAACCCAGACACTGTGACAGAGACAGCACTGGAACAACATTTATGCAGATTAAAAGAACACAAGACGGTTGCTTGTCATACAACAACAGGACAAGCAACCATCTTGTGTTCTTTTAATGAGGTATGAAAAAAGTGAATATCAGAGACACTCAAGAGAGAAGACTCAGGGAAGATGTAGACATTGCAATGAGGAAGGATTCGTGATAGTAAGCTGCATTTGAGACATCAAAGCGATGAGGACAACCTGTTGAAGAGGTTTCAGCAGTTGACAGCCAAACAAAAACAGACTCTGCTTAATGCTGTGGAGCCACATGGAAACTGAAGAACCTGTCTCTGCAGCACCAGCTAGTGACATCCAAAAGCTGATGGACTCCATGTGAATGCAAACAAGAAGGGAAAAACATACACAGAAACCTCAACAACTGAAGCCAAATATGATGTCCTAGTAGGCAGTGCTGCTAAACAAGCCGCAAAGGAGGCAGGTAAACTTGCAGCGGCATTAAGACAACTTCAGCAAATCTCACAAACAGTTCTACATAATAAACAGATTCAAATTGAATTGTCCAGGAAACAATCATCATTGTTAATGGAAGATGAAAAAAAAAACATGATGACAACCAATGCATTAAGGAAAACCAAAAGGAAAATGGACTATGTCTTTTTGAACATGTCATAGGCCAGCCCATGTACAATGAAAACATCCGATAGCTTTGTCCAAACTAATGAAAGACTCAGCTTGGCACTGCACAATGCCAAGAATCAAGTTTTGGCACCTCCAAAGGAAACTGATTTCTCACAACAAGAATACAGGTGGGAAAGAGCAATTGAGGGTCTTTTAGTAACTGACACAGCAGTTAAGGTGCAGGAAATCCATAAGTGGATTGATGTGAATCTGCCAAGAGATGAGGGATAGATGGCAGTAGTGTTATTCAGAGATAGTCAAGATATGACCTGAGGATGTAGACATTAACATTTCACAACTGTTAAACATAATACTGTCCTACCAACATTAAATAGGGACAGTTTTACTGGTAATTAGGCATATTTTGTTTAAAATCATTTCTTTGGAAATATATGTTTCCCTTTTCTCTTGTGTGTGATTGTAGGTGTCCCAGCATTCCAGAGGATGAGCAAATGTCAGAGGTACCCCTCTACACACTAAAAGAATCCCAGGAACTAGAGCCAACAGACATTTTAGAAGCCTTAAAATCCAATTTATTCCTTATCCCTCAACCCACGCCGAGGGAGGAGAAGGGGGGGCGTGGCGATCACGAGACACAGGGGTTCCCTGGAGGCGTGGCCGAATGCAGACACGTTAGAGCGGGGAATCCCGGAAACGTCTTCACCACCGGCAACGTATCTTCTCCCACCCAAACAAGGAGTAAAATGGCAAATCAATAAAAGATAGAACCGCAACAAAGCTCAAACTCTCATTCCTGGACAAGTGCAGAAAAACTACTTTCCTGTCCAGGATGGGGATAATGCCTTCCACTCCTTTGAGCTGTCTAGCAGGCGGCCTGACTCCAGTGTGGCTTGGCAGCTTTCTGTCCTATAAAGAATCAGCAAAAAGTCCTCAGCAAAGCAACGACAGCGAATGCTAGACCATCGGCATCAAGCAATGGATTACGAGGTAAAGGCAGTCTTCTCCCTGTCCCGCTCGTCCACCTCGACTTGCCAGTAGCCACTGGCCAGGTCCAATGTTGAGTACCATTGGGCACCTTTGGGACTAGTCAGAGACTCCTCGATGCAGGGGAGGGGGTAAGCATCTTTATGCGTGGCAGAGTTCAACTTCCGGTAATCTACACAGAATCGCCAGGACCCATCCTTCTTTTTTACAAGTACGATTGGTACAGCCCACGGACTAGAACTCTCCCTGATGACCCCACCATCCAGCATATTCTTCAACAAGCTCTTTAATTCGGTATATAATAAGGGTGGGACTGGTCTGTATCGCTCACGGCTAGGAGGGGCAACCCCGGTGTTGATCTGGTGTTGCACGATATTAGTGTGGCCAAAGTCCTCATCATGCGCCCCAAAGATGGAACGCCATTTCATCAACAACGCCTGCAGGCGTTGGCGCTGCTCCTGGTTCAATGCAGCACCCTCTTGTTCCAGGCCAGATGGTAAGGTGGGGGGATCGGCACAGACAGTGCTGACCCCAACTTCGACCACTTCAGGGCTGCCCGGTGTCAGTATAAGCTCCCTCTGCCCAACGATGTGTTCGGGTGGCAGTGGGATAACCTCTGCAAGTGGACGACGCTGGGGGACCTCTACAGGGAACATAGTTGGATTGCAGAGCCTCAAAGGTAGGCGGCCATCATGCACTACAGCAATAGTGCGTGCTGTATGCCAACTTGACTCCTCATCTGCCAATGGTTCAATCAGCACTGTACAGTTGTCTCTAGGTACTTCATCACTCGTTCGACACCACAGCACCATCTCTGTCTGAGGAGGAATAACAACAGAAGGCTGCTTAGTTAGCTTTGCCACCCCAGGTCCCAATGCTGTTAGCCCCTTCTGCTGTATTCATCGACACAATGCAAAGGCCTTCTCCCATAAATTACCTTCAGTTGGCGCCACAGCAGCCCAGAAAGCCGGAGTTCTTTCCAGCATTCGGTTATCACATTCATTTCCAAGACTGAATAGTATGAGCCTCTGCTTCAGCAGGGGAGCTGTCTAACTCCCTTTCCAATACACAGGCTTATTTCAGGACAGCCTGAAATGTTAGCCTTCTCGTCTCTTGTATCCCCAAAAATTCTTCCTAAGGCCTCTATGACTTTCTCACCATCAGCACGGTCCGCATCCGGTAGGAGGGCTGCTTCCCCATCGGACTTCTCTATCCAGTGTACTAAAGACAAAATCTACCTGTTGTTGGCCATTCAGGGGTTGGGCACGCATCATCTGGATCTGCCATTCTCAATCGTGAGACACAGGGGTTCCCTGGAGGCGTGGCCGAATGCAGACACGTTAGAGCGGGGAATCCCGGAAATGTCTTCACCACCGGCAACGTATCTTCTCCGACCCAAACAAGGAGTAAAATGGCAAATCAATAAAAGACAGAACCGCAACAAAGCTCAAACTCTCATTCCTGGACGAGTGCAGAAAAACTACTTTCCTGTCCAGGATGGGGATAACATCTTCCACTTCTTTGAGCTGTCTAGCAGGCGGCCCGACTCCAGTGTGGCTTGGCAGCTTTCTGTCCTATAAAGAATCAGCAAAAAGTCCTCAGCAAAGCAACTACAGCGAGCGCTAGACCATCGGCATCAATCAATGGATTATGAGAGGGAAAAAAAGAACATACCTTTATAGGAATACTTGCATGCGTTGTTTACTCGTATCTTCGATCGATCGTGCTGTTTGCCAGCCGAGGAGCACCCACATAGGAAAGATAGATAAGCGTCCGGACTCTGTACTGCATCGTAAGTTTCCGTCCCATTTATAGGGCTATAAGTTTATGATTATAATGATCAGGAGGTGTGGCAGCTATTTAGTCAATGGGGATCACCTGTAGTAGTCCATTAAACACCCACAGTAGGCTTCCAACAAAACAACGTTAACACACGTGCTCATTATAAACACACATCACACGTGCTCAATATCTTTACACACTGACACTGCACACTACACTGCATCAAATTAAACTAAAATGATAACTGTTTTTATGTTCTTTATATTATGACCTAACATCAATTGTCATAAACTATTGTAACTTTTATTGTAAGCAGGAATCTGTATACAGCATGTGTACATGACTACTAAAATTATGTGTTTTGTATGTTCTTTCTATTATGTGCGAACAAAAATGATCAAAGGGGGGATTGAAAGATTATTTGTTTTTAATTAACTTTAGCTGAATGTATTTATCATTCAACTACAATCAACTTAAGCCAGCTGTACTTTGTTCACAAAAGTGTGAACCAAATGGCCCATATAATCAGCATCTTATGCCGCGTTTCCACCGAAATTACCCGGAACATTTTTACCAGGAACTTTTTTTCCCAGGAACTTTTTTCCCCCCAGACCTGTTGCTTTCTGCGTTTCCACCGCGGTGTAAAGTACCGGGAAGATTAGGCAAATGACTGGGGACGTAGGTCCATGCGCGTTTCTCAATACAAAGTATCGCTGATTTAAAAAAAAAAAAAAAAAAAAAGTACGCTGATTTTGGACGTGCATCATTGGTAGTTAGTTCAGACTTTGTGCATTTGACTGGGGAGTGTGATGTCCACAACGACGCAAGTCCGGTAAATCTATAAACAGCAGCGTTCTTGATAACTTCAGTCAGCTCGTCTTGGCTACTGCAATTTTCCTTACTGTGTATTTACAATAAAACGAAATAGGATATCAAATACCACTGCCTCCTTTGGTTTTCATTTAAGCATAATAACAGCTGCAGAAATGTACTTAGTTCAGGGATATGTGTATCTGCAGCCATTACAATGAAACAAAATATTATATAAATTTGCCTTTTTTATTTTCATTTTAACATATGGATAAATTGAATACAGACCAAATAAAACATGTTAGATTGACCCCGCAGCTGAATTATATTTTATGTTTAACCACTAAAGACACATCAGAGCCAGCGGCACACATCAGAAGGTCTATCCCAGGAGAGGCTGCTCTCTGTGGATACATGAGGACTGAGCTCCCGCTGATCGAGTCTCTCAGAGATCGACGAAACACATTTTTAAATAGGCGCTGTCTTTATAAATAAACCACAGATTTGAGTTTTAAACAACTACATTCTCGCCTGAAATACTTTTAAAATTACATTTCATGACACAATAACAGTAATATTTGAAAATTATCCAAATAAATGGTGTTTGAACTCAACCAATGCTGCGTGAACTCAGATGGCTTTGGCTACAGCAATTTTCCCCTCAGTATATTTACAATAACACAAAATAGGATATAAAAAACTACTGCATCCTTTCGTTTTCATTTAAACATAATAACAGCTGCAGAAATGTACTTACTTCAGGGATATGTGTAAAGTTATATACAGCCATTACAATAAAAAACTAAATATTATAGACTTGCCTTTTTTATTTTCATTTTAACATATAGGTAAATTGAATACAGACCAAAGAAAACCTGTTAGATTTACCCCGCAGCTGAATTATATGTTATGTTTAACCACTAAAGAGACATCAGAGCCAGCGGCACACATCAGAAGGTCTATCCAAGGTGAGGCTGCTTCTCAGCGGATAGATGATCACTGACCTCCCGCTGATTGCGTGCAGCTCACCGTCTCAGAGATCGGCGAAACACATTTTTAAATAGGCGCTGTCTTTATAAATAAACAAAAGATTTGAGTTTTAAACAACAACATTCTCGCCTGAAATACTTTTAAAATTACATTTCATGTCACAATAACAGTAATATTTTTAAAATGTTGATCTGAATAAATGGTGGTTGAACTCAACCAATGCTACGTGTACTCAACCAATCAGGATGTTTAGCGCCAAAGTCCCGCCCCCGAAAGTTCCTGAACTTTGAAAAAGTACCACCTCGCCAGCAGGGACTTTCTGAGGGGCATTTTTTTTACCCGGAACTTTATTTAGTTCCTGGTTCCTGTGGTGGAAACACACCAAGTACCAGGTCAAAGTCCCTGGTTCCTGGGTAAAGTTCCTGCGGTGGAAACGCGGCTTTAGGTCAACATCAGATCCGTGAATGCACTCTCCATGGGAGAGATACTATAAAGTCATCAAAAGGTTACAATATCATTGGCTCATCATTGGTAATTGTATTGTTTGTAGCACAGTTGTTAACAGGTACAAATGTCTGGTCTCACATCTGGGGAGGCTTACCCAAGGAGTCTGTATTGGTACGTTTACTGTTACTGTTACCTTTCTCTCATCTCTGGGCAGTCTGCCCATTCTCCTCTGACCACTCTCATGCTTTTTAGTTTGGAGGTTTAGTTTGTATTTATTGCTTGTTTCCATTTCACCTCATCATTTCCTTAGTGTTTGCAACCGTGTATTGTTAGCCAGTCACCCTGTGTGTATTTTAGCCCTTGTGTTTTTAAAATTCTCTGTCAGGTCTTGTTAGACGTATTGCTGCTGTTCTTAGTTCCATTCATTGTTCCTAGTGCACACTCCATGAATTAAACATATTTTGCAAATCCTAAAAGACTGTAGTTTTATCCATTGACAGAGTATTAATGATCATTCAATCAAGTTTTACCTCTGATTAAATTCTGCCAGTTTCAAGTTTTGAGGCACAGTCCTGCAGTATGGCTTCTCTTACTATAGCAGTGAAATAAAGACATTGGGAGTACAGACCCTGTTGACACAGTGCGACAACAACATGCTACCACTTACTCTATACATACATTGTATTTTCAATAATAGTATTATTGGCATACATTTCTTATTGTTTAATATTTTAGCAATGTGGCAAGGGGGGTGTGGTTTAGCAAACCCTGCAGCAGGGGAGAGCGTCAGGAGACTCACAGTGAGTGAGTGGGTTAAGCGCAAATAACAAACACATGTCTCTTGTTGCATTAATTGGCGTGGAGAGAGCATAAAACTACCAGAAAATACAAGAGCGGGAGAGAGAGAGAAGGACTGCTGGCTGCTACATGTGGACATGCCCACTTTTTGTTTTGAATTTATAAATAAAGCAGTCAGTAGTCACAGTCGACCCTGCCGTCTTTCTTCCTACACAACGGACATTGTTACACTGGTGGCGAAACCCGGGAAGGAAGATGGATGCCGCCGCCGTGCCTGTGCCCTCTGCTGCACCATTTGCGGAGCTGATTACATCCCTTGCGGTCATGCAACATTATCAACACCAGGCCCTGCTGGAGTTACGTCACGATCAGGAGAGGCGGTTTCAGGCCGTCCTCCAAACCCAGCAGGAAGACCGAGAGAGGTTCCGTAGCTGGATAATTTTTATTTATAATAATAATAATAAAAATTCCTTACATTTATATACCGCTTTTCTAGGCACTCAAAGCGCTTTACATTGTCAGGGGGTATCTCCTCATCCACCACCAGTGTGCAGCATCCACCTGAATGATGCGACGGCAGCCATAGTGCGCCAGAATGGCCACCACACATCAGCTTACTGGTGGAGAGGAGACAGAGTGATCAAGCCAATCATGGTTAAACCGAGCTGCATGGTTAAAGTACGGTGTGTGCATGGGGATGTGGTTTAGTATCCCATTGTGCCAGTCGTTAATAAATTTAGGGGACAAAACCATAGTGTTGAGGTGGCAGTTAATCCGCACCTCCGGCATCCGTTAATTTTGGGGATGAATTGGCCAGCATTTAAAGAATGATTTGGTTTTATGTACGGATACCTCTTGGGGAAAGAATGCACCGGAGGAGAATGGGAGTGTGCAGGCGGGAGAGACTGAACCGGGACCACTGAGTACTGCCTCAGGGGAACAGAGCAAAATCGAGAGAATTATTCTCTTGGAGCGCGATGATTTTCCCCTGGAGCAGTCTCAGGATGAGAATTGGCATGGACCTCATAGGGCCATTAGAGCGATCAACATGAGGACATCATTTTGCATTAGTCAATGTGGATTATGCAACACGATATCCAGAAGCAGTGCCTCTTCGCAACATTTCTGCTAAGAGTTTTGCTGACGCACTGTTTTCTTTAATCTCCCGAGTAGGGATTCCTAATGAAATCCTCACTGATCAGGGAATGGCGTTTATGTCATGGACATTACTCAAACTGTCACAGTGTCTGGGTTGTTGTTCCCTGGGGTTCCACTAGATGTCCTCCTTTCTCACGGTGTCTGTCACCAGATCACTTCCTGTTCCCTTATTTGGTCACCTTCCTCCTTGTTATGTAATTGATTGTCCCCCACCCTTCTTTTCAATCACCTTTATTTATATAGTGCTTTAAACAAAATACATTGCGCCAAAGCACTGAACAACATTAATTTGGAAAACAGTGTCTCAATAATGCAAAATGATAGTTAAAGGCAGTTCATCATTGAATTCAGTTATGTCATCTCTGTTCAGTTGAAATAGTGTCTGTTTTAATTTGCAATCAAGTCAATGATATCGCTGTAGATGAAGTGACCCCAACTAAGCAAGCCAGAGGCGACAGGGGCAAGGAACCGAAACTCCATCGGTGACAGAATGGAGAAAAAAACCTTGGGAGAAACCAGGCTCAGTTGGGGGGCCAGTTCTCCTCTGACCAGACGAAACCAGTAGTTCAATTCCAGGCTGCAGCAAAGTCAGATTGTGCAGAAGAATCATCTGTTTCCTGTGGTCTTGTCCTGGTGCTCCTCTGAGACAAGGTCTTTACAGGGGATCTGTATCTGGGGCTCTAGTTGTCCTGGTCTCCGCTGTCTTTCAGGGCAGTAGAGGTCCTTTCTTGGTGCTGATCCACCATCTGGTCTGGATACGTACTGGATCCGGGTGACTGCAGTGACCCTCTGATCTGGACACAGACTGGATCTGGTGGCCACGGTGACCTCGGAACAAGAGAGAAACAGACAAATATTAGCGTAGATGCCATTCTTCTAATGATGTAGAAAGTACGGTGTTATGTGAAGTGTTCCGGTTCCAGTTTACCTAATTAATGCAGCCTAAAAATCCTTTAACGGATTTGGATATTAAAAGCATATTAGTATGTTATGTGTATGCCAGGTTAAAGAGATGGGTCTTTAATCTAGATTTAAACTGCAAGAGTGTGTCTGCCTCCCGAACAATGTTAGGTAGGTTATTCCAGAGTTTAGGCGCCAAATAGGAAAAGGATCTGCCGCCCGCAGTTGATTTTGATATTCTAGGTATTATCAAATTGCCTGAGTTTTGAGAACGTAGCGGACGTAGAGGAGTATAATGTAAAAGGAGCTCATTCAAATACTGAGGTGCTAAACCATTCAGGGCTTTATAAGTAATAAACAATATTTTAAAATCTATACGATGTTTGATAGGGAGCCAGTGCAGTGTGGACAGGACCGGGCTAATATGGTCATACTTCCTGGTTCTAGTAAGAACTCTTGCTGCTGCATTTTGGACTAGCTGTAATTTGTTTACCAAGCGTGCAGAACAACCACCCAATAAAGCATTACAATAATCTAACCTTGAAGTCATAAATGCATGGATTAACATTTCTGCATTTGACATTGAGAGCATAGGCCGTAATTTAGATATATTTTTGAGATGGAAAAATGCAGTTTTACAAATGCTAGAAACGTGGCTTTCTAAGGAAAGATTGCGATCAAGTAGCACACCTAGGTTACTAACTGATGACGAAGAATTGACAGAGCAACCATCAAGTCTTAGACAGTGTTCTAGGTTATTACAAGTAGAGTTTTTAGGCCCTATGATTAACACCTCTGTTTTTTCTGAATTTAGCAGTAAGAAATTACTCGTCATCCAATTTTTTATATCGACTATGCATTCCATTAGTTTTTCAAATTGGTGTGTTTCACCGGGCTGCGAGGAAATATAGAGCTGCGTATCATCAGCATAACAGTGAAAGCTAACACCATGTTTCCTGATGATATCTCCCAAGGGTAACATATAAAGCGTGAAGAGTAGCGGCCCTAGAACTGAGCCTTGAGGTACTCCATACTGCACTTGTGATCGATATGATACATCTTCATTCACTGCTACGAACTGATGGCGTTCATATAAGTACGATTTAAACCATGCTAATGCACTTCCACTGATGCCAACAAAGTGTTCAAGTCTATGCAAAAGAATGTTGTGCCCTTCTTTTGTTCCCTCATTATCCTTCTGTCTACTTATACCCAGTCTGTCTTAGTCTGTGTTACGGAGTCCTTGTTTAATGTAATGTTATTTCATGTCCGTCATCCTTGCCTGGCTTGCCTTGCTTTGCCTTGCACTGTGTTCGTGTCCTGTTTATGTTCTGATTTGGATTCTCTGGTTTTGACCCTGCCTGGACTGTTTACCCTTTTGGATTATCCCTTAATAAAACATACTTACCTGCAATTGATTCTCTCGAAGTGTTTCAAGCATCACGTGCCGTGACACAAACTTTATGAATTATTGGGCATTAAATTGATTCGGACCAGCGTCTTTCACCCACAAACTGACGGGCTGGTCGAACTTTTTAATCGCACGCTTAAGACAATGATTCGTAAATTCGTTCAGGAAGACGCCAAAAATTGGGACAGATGGTTGCAGCCCAGTGGGGTGCAGTACATCATAAGAGAGACTTGGGAGGATGGACCTTCTCAATCTAAAAACAAAATTCAGTTTGTGATGGACCTGAGAACAGAACTCCACACTTTGGCGGGCGTGGTGGTTCGCAGCCGGCCATATCGCTTGCCTGAAAACAAGAAAAAAGTAGCTCAGGAATAATTAGGTGCAATGCTTGAAATGGGGGTAATCGAAGAATCCAACAGTAACTGGGCGAGACCGATAGTTTTAGTTCCAAAAATGGACGGCTCGGTGCGGTTCTGTGTGGATTTTCGCAAGGTGAATGCTGTGTCGAAATTCAACGCATATCCAATGCCATAGGTTGAAGAATTGCTTGGAAATTTTTTCCAACATTGGATTTAACAAAGGGTTATTGGCAGATCCCAATTTTCCAGAGAACAATAGATCTCCATTATCCAGAGAAAAAAATTGGATTACACAAATTTGTTACACTGCCTTTTGGGCTGTTCAGCGCACCAGCTATGTTTCATCGACTGATGGACAGGGTGTTGCAACCCCATGGTGCATATGCTGCTGCTTATCTAGATGATATCATTATATTTAGTAATGACTGGCAGCAGCATATGCAGCATGTGAGGGCGGTACTGAGGTCGCTGAGAGGGGCTGGGCTCACGGCCAACCCGAAGAAGTGTGCGATTGGACGCGTGGAGGTAAAGTATCTGGGAGGTGAGACAGTTCTTGGGGCTGGCAGGATATTATAGAAGGTTTGTGCATAATTATTCGGACCTCACCAGCCCCTTGACTGATCTCACTAAAAAGGAAGCACCAGATACGGTTCAGTGGATGGAGCTGTGCCAGCAGGCATTTACCCAGGTGAAGGCTGCTCTATGTGGCGGACCGTTGCTTTACTCTCCTGATTTCTCTCTCCCTTTTTGTTGCAGACGGACGAGTTGGACAGGTTGCTGGGTGCTGTCCTGTCCCAGGAGTCAATTTTTAGCTTTTCAAATTATTTACATTTTCTGTGCAGATGCACTTTTAACAAAATCCCCCTTATTATTCTGGAATTGTATATATCACAGTCAGTATTGCCAATTTTGTGTAGCCGTAATGAGAATAGATCCACCTGGGCTTTGCACAACATGACTGAAATGAAAACAGCTGCCTGTTATATTTTCCCCTGATGTTGGACACAGGATGTTCGGAAATAACTTTGTTTAGCCTTTTGCCCTGTGGCTGAGACTACACTAAAAAGTGCTAGCTAATGTTTTGGCTGCTCCACAAAACTGTCTGTTTCTGACATCACTGTTCATCTTTAATGCATCAAAGGGTCTTTTACTGCTCTGGCTGTTACAACAAGTTTGGTATTATAATATGTGTGGAATTTTATTAGTTGTTAATGCCAAAGAATCAACTCTGGAGGTAGATGGTACCACATATACCAACAGTGATTTGTCCATGGGAAGGATTATTAATATTATTATTATTATTTTATTTATCATGTACAATATACAGTCATATTTTATATTTTATCTAAGAGCTTCATGTACAGTATTGTTCAAAATAATAGCAGTACAATGTGACTAACCAGAATAATCAAGGTTTTTAGTATATTTTTTATTGCTACGTGGCAAACAAGTTACCAGTAGGTTCAGTAGATTGTCAGAAAACAAACAAGACCCAGCATTCATGATATGCACGCTCTTAAGGCTGTGCAATTGGGCAATTAGTTGAAAGGGGTGTGTTCAAAAAAATAGCAGTGTCTACCTTTGACTGTACAAACTCAAAACTATTTTGTACAAACATTTTTTTTTTTTTCTGGGATTTAGCAATCCTGTGAATCACTAAACTAATATTTAGTTGTATGACCACAGTTTTTTAAAACTGCTTGACATCTGTGTGGCATGGAGTCAACCAACTTGTGGCACCTCTCAGCTGTTATTCCACTCCATGATTCTTTAACAACATTCCACAATTCATTCACATTTCTTGGTTTTGCTTCAGAAACAGCATTTTTGATATCACCCCACAAGTTCTCAATTGGATTAAGGTCTGGAGATTGGGCTGGCCACTCCATAACATTAATTTTGTTGGTTTGGAACCAAGACTTTGCCCGTTTACTAGTGTGTTTTGGGTCATTGTCTTGTTGAAACAACCATTTCAAGGGCATGTCCTCTTCAGCATAGGGCAACATGACCTCTTCAAGTATTTTAACATATGCAAACTGATCCATGATCCCTGGTATGCGATAAATAGGCCCAACACCATAGTAGGAGAAACATGCCCATATCATGATGCTTGCACCTCCATGCTTCACTGTCTTCACTGTGTACTGTGGCTTGAAGTCAGAGTTTGGGGGTCGTCTCACAAACTGCCTGTGGCCCTTGGACCCAAAAAGAACAATTTTACTCTCATCATTCCACAAAATGTTCCTCCATTTCTCTTTAGGCCAGTTGATGTGTTCTTTGGCAAATTGTAACCTCTTCTGCACATGCCTTTTTTTTAACAGAGGGACTTTGCGGGGGATTCTTGAAAATAGATTAGCTTCACACAGACGTCTTCTAACTGTCACAGTACTTACAGGTAACTCCAGACTGTCTTTGATCATCCTGGAGGTGATCATTGGCTGAGCCTTTGCCATTTTGGTTATTCTTCTATCCATTTTGATGGTTGTCTTCCGTTTTCTTCCACGTCTCTCTGGTTTTGCTCTCCATTTTAAGGCATTGGAGATCATTTTAGCTGAACAGCCTATCATTTTTTGCACCTCTTTATAGGTTTTCCCCTCTCTAATCAACTTTTTAATCAAAGTACGCTGTTCTTCTGAACAATGTCTTGAACGACCCATTTTCCTCAGCTTTCAAATGCATGTTCAACAAGTGTTGGCTTCATCCTTAAATAGGGGCCACCTGATTCACACCTGTTTCTTCACAAAATTGATGACCTCAGTGATTGAATGCCACACTGCTATTTTTTTGAACATACCCCTTTCAACTAATTCAACTAATTGCCCAATTGCACAGCCTTAAGAGCGTGCATATCATGAATGCTGGGTCTCATTTGTTTTCTGAGAATCTACTGAACCTACTGGTAACTTGTTTGCCACGTAGCAATAAAAAAAATATACGAAAAACCTTGATTATTCTGGTTAGTCACATTGTACTGCTATTATTTTGAACAATACTGTAAGTGCTATCTGCAACTCATTATTTATAGTGTAGGGTAATGACACTGTGCTTTGTCTCTTTTTGTTATATAATAATCATATTTTCACAGAGAAACATATGGTTCCAACATTGATAAGAACCATTGTTAATAATTAAACACCAACAATAATTGAGCAGTAAATCAGTATATTAAAATGATTTAATATACTGGCTGGCATAAAACTGAGCTTTGTCATCACAGGAAAAACATGTATTTATAAAATATATCAAAGTTGAAACCCTTTTCATTTTTTTTATAATAACAATATTTAGATCAAATTAATGTTAAGGCACATATTATTTGACTGTATGTAAGGTAACTTACAGTAAACCAATTAACTATATTCATTTATAAAGGTTTTACAGTGCTACATAACAAAAGCACTCTGCATACTTAAATGAAACAGAATGAAAGAAATGTCTCAAACTATGAAAACTGTCTTCTGGCTAATTGGGATGGATGGTGAAACTGTCAAGTAAGGGTTTCGTCACAATACACATGGGAAGGAGTGAGGAGATGCAGGAGAATTCTTCAAATATGAAATGTAATCATCAACAGGCAAATACAGGAACTAAAAAGATATTTAACAGCGGACAAAGAAAACTCAGCAAAACGGTTTAAATGGAATGGAACTAGACACACCAGGGAACACTACAAACTAATAATCAAACACAACTGGAGCCAACACTGGGGCGTCTTGAACAACAGGCAGGCTTGCCATATTAATGTCTGTTGACTTGACTTGGGTATGGTCGGCAGGCCTGACTTGCGAACATCCGGCTGCCTTGACATCAGAGCGGCCAGCAGGCTAGAGAGATTCGCAGCCGGCTGATGGGTCTCGGGTCGAGATAGGAGGCTCTCCAGATACTGGATGACTGCCTCATTCCCATCGAGGTTGGTGGTGCCTGGGAGCTCCAAGGGGCGATGGTAAGTAGTCCCGATCCGGAACAGTGTCTTTAGGGCTTCCCCCTCGAGGGAGCTGGTGAGGGCAAAGTACTAATGAACCCCGATTGAGTTGGGGCTCACCTGAGCCATGGAGATAAAAAGATTGCATTCCTCCATTTTAGGCTTTTTTATTATTATTTTGGAGATTAGAGCATAAATTAATTTGTTTCTTAATTATTTTGCTAAAAAAGGTTTTAATGGCAGGCTCATTTTGTGACAACTTATTATATACATTATATAGCTATACTATATTTATTTATATAGCTATACATTTATATATTCTATATATTTAAAGAAAATTACTTGTAAGCTATTGCATTAATGAATGCAATTTTTATGCTAAAATTAAACTATATTTGTTATTGTTACTTTAATATTACATACTATTTTAATTTGATGTTTAAATGGGTGATGGCTTTACGTTAATTTCTAACACTCGTTCATTTGTAAGCAAATTAAGTATTAACACTCTGGGTTTCTAGCTAACACCCACAACTAGAATGAACAACCTTTAAGTAGCATTGATCGTTAATGAAATATATATATATATATATATATATATATATATATATATATATATATATATTATTATTTTTTTTTTTCAGAATGCCAGACTAAATCATTTGAATAATAAATTTATTATACCATGATTTCCAGCTATAAAAGTTCTGCATTATGGGGATGCAGTCATAGCGGTGTAAACTAAGGGTTAACAAATTTAAATTCAGCTGTGAGCATTTGGACTCAAGCTCCTGGTTAAATATGTTTATTGTTTATACAAGTGGATAAGCTATCCTTTCATTCCTTAGTTTGGCATTTACCTTACATTATTACCTACCAGTGGTGGAATGTAACGAAGTATTTGTACTTCGTTACTGTACTTAAGTAAATTTTGACGTATCTATACTTTACTTAAGTAAAAAAAAATAATGCATACTTATACTTTTACTCAAGTAGATTTTTCAGCAATTATCTGTACTTTCTACTCCACTACATTATTAAAATGCGTGTCGTTACATCCTTCCGAATCTTGAATAAAAATTTTTTTGGTCGACTGACGTTTTGGCATTGCTGGCCAATGCACGTTGAAACAGATCGGAGATCTGATTGGCCAAAGAACTCACGCGCTCAGCACGTGTTATGAAAAAACACAAGCGGAACTGATGTAAATCGAATATATTATAATATTTGTTTGACGTAAGTTAGTGGTAACTGTTACCCTAACAGGGCAACTTCTTTAGCTGGTTATTAGCACAGCAGGGACGATAGCTTGCTAGTACGTTACATTTTTGGAGATGAGCAAACTACTGCTATATCTGTACATTCGTAGTTGGCTAAAATAGCTGTTTGTTTTGACTCGATGAAAAAATGTTCAAACTATTTATACGGCGTCGGCTCCTAGCTTCTTTACCATACAACATTGGGTATTTATTTGACATTCACAAGTAAACTGGTCATACAAATTTGATTTAAGTGTTCAGAATAACACTCACCTGTGTATTTTTGAGTTTTTTTTTTTTTTTTACTGCTCTTCATAGTATAGTAAAAATAAAATAAATTGTATGTCATAATAAAATAAATTGTACGTCACAATTGGCTTAGCCTAATTATTATTTAATGAGTAATAAGTAAATAACCAGATTTTTACAGTGTCAGTATTGCACAACAACTCTTTCCAGTACACAATAGATATTGTTTGTGATTTCTACAATTGAACAGCCCAGACATTGAGACAACTGATTGTACTTTTACTTAAAAAAATACTTTAAAGTAAATGTAAAAGTATGTACTTATGACTTTTACTTAAGTAAGATGTTGATGTAGTAATTATACTTTTAATTAAGTATATATTTTGCAGGGTAGTTGTACTTTTACTTAAGTACTAAACTTAAGTACTTCCTCCACCACTGTTACCTACCAAGGCACGAGGGCATATCTTTATTTTGGTGGAGGGAGAGTGTAATAACTTGATTATTTAGTTAATCAGCATATTTTGTGTTTTTTCTTTTATTCACAAGAATGTATTTTATTTCATTAAAATGATGCATTGAGGCATTTAACATATTTTATTAGGTGATAAGTAATTAAATAATTTCACTGTTTATTATAAAAGTTAAATTATGCATTTGCATATTGTTACAAATGTTTTATAAATATGTAGAGAAATGTATTGGTTGTTTATAAGATAAAAACAAAACAAAAAAACAGATATTTCATTTGTTACCATTGCACGATGCTTTGAGTGTACTATGGGAAACAAACGGAAATGTAGAAGAAGAAAAAATATTGAAAAGCGTGGAAGACTGAACAGGAACTGCTTCCTCTAGTGGTTGCTATGGGGAAGCAGAACACTAGCATGCAAACTTACCACAGTGTGGATTTCAGAAAAAGTGTGCAAAGACTTCACTTCCACATTTACCATAACATGGATTTTAAATACTGTTCTAAAGCCGGGGCTCTCGTGGCACTCTGATAGAGCAGCTCATAGATGGAATGGTGCATCCCAAAACAATATATTTGAGAGTCATCAACTCAATCTGTGGAAATAATGCTGGAGTGCTCTGGAAAGCGAACTCAATCTCACGTGAGAGGAGAACTCTAAATTTAGAAGAGAGTAGCGCATTCATAGGCAACCCTTTTTGTTAAAGGGGAACGCTGCTAAATTACCATGAGAGCTGCCCAAATAGCCCCTCATGTTGAGGGAAGCGATGCTTGAAGTGTATAAATAAAGACACGCTGGCTTAATGGAGCTCAAGGAACCAAGGTCTAACCATCTCAAGAAAGGGAATGAAGCTGAGCATGTAACCCTTATCGTGCAGGATTTCAGAAAGTGCACAGAGTCTTGCCTGCACACTTACGACTTTCAAGAATTTTAGAAAGTGCAAGAAATGTTCAACGTGCACACTCACCACCATATGATTTTCAGAAAGTACAAAGAGCTTAGCGTGTGTACCTAACGGCTCCTAAGCATCGCAGAGTTGCTGAACCACACAGGAGAGGCAAGCTCAAATTTATAAACCTCTGGTGAGGGGAGCATCACCTCAATACAAAATACAAGAAGATTTCCGTAACTGCCACCTCCACTTCCAACTTGATGTGTCAGCAACAACCAAGTGACCAGGAAGCTGTAGCAGAAATTACTCGAACCAGACAAATCAAAGAGTCGATCAGCGGTGGTTGAAACACGAGCTGAATTCCTCAGTAGGGCAACAGGAAGTCATAAAACATTCTGTGCCACAAGTCGCAAGGGAGATACCAACTTGTTCACCCAACCGCTTTCAACATTAACACCACTAGAACAATTATTTACAATTTCAATTCGATGGAGAGAAATCTGCTTATATCGAATCTGCTTGCTTGAATTAGTCCAGACAATCATTTATTGGTCAAATATATCATATTCTTGTTATAGGAATCATGTCCAAAATTAGACCCTGCAAGAGCGGGAAAATTCGGACCACATGCTTGGTAAGATAAACATATGATTTATGATACCCCCGAGCCAAGACAATATCTGATTGGTCAAGACAACATTTGAGGTGTGGCCAACAGGCCAGTTTAAATACTCAGGACCCTATAAAATCTTGTTTTTAGTCTCTAGCTATGCTTCTGCTATTAGCCATGTCGGCTTTTAGTCTCTAGCTATGCTTCTGCTATTAGTCGTGTCGGCTTTTAGTCTCTAGCTATGCTTCTGCTATTAATCATGTCTGCTTTAGTTGTTAGCTTTGCTGCTGCTACTAGTCATGCCTGCTTTTAGCTTTTAGCTTGTAGCTTTGCTACCTAGCTTTAGCTTTTAGCCATGCTCTTTGTCATCACTGTTCTTTGAGCGCGGTACCCCCTTGCTTCAGCCTGCACGCCTGCTGCTACTTAGCTACGATGAGAAGAAACACTACTTAGTCTCGTCAAACTTTACTTCTTTTCTTTTCCATTTGAGAGTTTCGTGTTCTGAGTTAAGTTTTGTAACATCAAGTTTTAACTTCAACCCGCACACAACTCCGTCTTCAGCCAACGCCCCACCACGGAATGCGAAGGGTTAATTAAGTGATGGCTGTTCATGTCTATGCAATTCAACGTATTGCTGTAAACTTGGGATTCCATGTTTCCATTCTCTTAAACTCTTTCCCTAACTTTCGATCTTCCTGCAACTTGTGTGAATGTGTGAGTGCATGCGTTTATGTGTTAGATTAGTTCATTTGTCTTAGATTTATCTAATAAAGCCTTATTCATATTGAAAAGAGAAATATCTTGTGTTTTGTACTGACAAGTTAATGTCTTAAACTGCCGATCTTGTTACTGTGCTAATCTATAGTGTTTTCACTATAGTTTGGATATTAATATCCAGCGCAGATTTGATGTTAAACGGCTCGTTCAGTGAATCGCAGGGCGTCTCAGTGATCAGCCGTGAATCAGTGATTCTGTTCAAAATCCCTTTAAAAACTTTCAAATTCCCTTTGAGCTAAACTTACCAGTTTCCCTTACAAAGCCCCTCAGGGTTACCTGGCCAGACATCCATGAAGTTCCTTGAAGTGCTGTTGCCAAGCCTGGTGATCAAGTAGGCTCCCATAGAAACCTGTGATCTGGCCATCTGATACCAGAAACTTGAAGCCGGAATCAGGGATATCATACTGGCTGGACATAAACACTCGACAAGTGTTTAATAAACACTGTAATTGAGCACTGAAAAGATACTCACAGAGGATTAGTACACATTTAACCACCAGCAATTTGATACATATGTATGTACAGAAAGGATCATACTGACCCACCCTGACTCCTGCGCTGGAGCCCCGCTCAAGGGATGACTCCCTTTAATCTGGGCCATCAGTGAGGTGGTTACTATGAACATAGAACCAACCGAAACATCATAGGTCCAGCATAGGAGACTTGTTATGCAAGAATTTCCCACCTAGATCTTAGTGCTGCGTTCGACACCATAGATCATGACATACTCATAGATCGATTACAAAACTATACAGGTATTCAAGGGCAGGCTCTAAGATGGTTTAGATCCTACCTGTCCGATCACTACCATTTTGTTTATTTAAATGTGGAGTCATCTCATTTATCATCAGTAAAATATGGAGTGCCACAAGGATCTGTCCTAGGTCCCCTTCTATTTTCAATATACATGTTGCCCCTTGGTAATATTATTAGAAAATATGGAATTAGCTTCCACTGTTATGCTGATGATACTCAGCTATATATCTCAACGAGACCAGATGAAACTTCCCAATTATCTAAGCTAACAGAGTGTGTTAAAAATTTAAAAGATTGGATGACAAATAATTTTCTCCAATTAAATTCGGATAAGACAGAGATACTAATTATTGGACCAAAAAACACTACACAGAATCTTGTAGATTACAATCTGCAACTAGACGGATGTACTGTTACTTCCTCTACAGTCAGAAATATAGGTGTTATATTAGACAGCAATTTGTCTTTTGAAAATCATATTTCCAATGTTACAAAAACTGCATTATTCCATCTTAGAAACATTGCCAAGCTACGAAACATGTTATCTGTTTCTGATGCAGAAAAGCTAGTTCATGCATTCATGACTTCTAGACTGGACTATTGTAATGCACTTCTAGGTGGTTGTCCTGCTTTGTCAATAAACAAGCTACAGGTAGTCAAAAATCCAGCAGAGTCCTTACGAGGTCAAGAAAATATGATCATATTACCCCAATTTTACAGTCTCTGCACTGGCTACCTATTAAGTTCCGTATCAGTTACAAATTATCATTACTTACCTATAAGGCCCTAAATGGTTTAGCTCCTGTGTACCTAACTAGCCTTCAACCACGTTACAATCCATCACGCACCCTAGGTCACAAAACGCTGGACTTTTGGCAGTTCCTAGGATAGCAAAGTCCACTAAAGGAGGTAGAGCTTTCTCACATTTGGCTCCCAAACTCTGGAATTGCCTTCCTGATAATGTTCGGGGTTCAGACACACTCTCTCTGTTTAAATCTAGATTAAAAACACATCTCTTTCGCCAAGCATTCGAATAATGTATCTTTTATTTGTGAGTGTACTTGCATCTGATCAAAGGTGCATTTGTATTCATTAGCTTGGGTTAAACTAATTTTACTTTGTTGGATCAGCAGCTATGCTAATGATGTCTCTATTTTGTTTCTATGTTTCGTGGTAACTAGGATTTACACAAGCTCCAGTCTGGATCCAGAACACCTGAGAAGAGATGATGCTGACCCTCAGAAGACCTCAGATGATGCTAACCCTGAATCAACAAACAGAACTAACAATTATTGCTAACAATTATTGCTAAATGTGTGACTGAATCATATAATAACTTAATTAATAATATTGATAGTTCATTGTCTAGCTGACTACGTCTTGTATTATAATTATTATTTTTATTTTTTTCTAAAATCCTTTCAAATGTGCACAAACTACTAGCTACTTCTAAATTTTTTAGAAACATAATTTTCTGTAAAGTTGCTTTGTAACGATTTGTTTTGTAAAAAGCGCTATGCAAATAAACTTGAATTGAATTGAATTGAACCTAACTTCAGTCAGGTGGAGAGCTGGTGATTACAGGGAAAATAGGAATGGGAGGATAAGTGCAGATGTAAAAACCCCAAAAGGGAACAAGTAGATACTTAAGTATCTCTCGGATTTGGACGAGAACACTGATGCCTCATCTGGATCACATCCTCCCCATGACCCTCGATTCCATTTACACCTACCAGCAGGTGGGGGAGGAGTTTGAGTCGCGACACTAGCCTTCTGTGCCTGTCTCTAATCCTCAGATCGAGACGGAACAGGACCCCACAGAAAGAAAGCTCTTCTACAGGAGGCATCCTCACATAGCCGCTTTCCTGCATCACCTTGATGTTGGCATAACTCTTATGATGAAACCGATGGATGTGAGAAGAAAATGGCCTATTCCATTCCTTTTCGATCTCTGCACGGAGATCAGGCAGAAATGGAAGGCTCACCTGATATGGAGGGCTATGGTCAGAAAGATAACGCTCGTCAAGGTGACCTCGCGGCGTCACCTTGCTGGCGCGCTTCCATGGCAAGTCCAACTTTGCAGTGGCGCGATCCATAACCTTGAACAGCTCTACATACGCAGGGCATGAGGATTGAGAAGGCTTAGCCTCAGCTTCTTTCGCAATCCTCTTCCTGGGTAGAACCCAGCAGAGCACTAACCTCAGTACCGGAAAGTGTTAAAGATATAACATCACCCTCCCTAGGCTGTCGGGTGTCAAATAACACTGACACGAATGCACACACTATGTAAATGCTTGCTAGTAGTAACCATTATAGACAGAAAAATATCGCTCTTACAATTTCTTTCAGATGCACGTTTCAAACAGAACAGTCAAAGAAGACAAAAGAAGGGAATGGCATGTTCTCCTGTCACCTATTTATCCATAGTCACGCCAGTATTGATGTCAGGGGCTGTCGCCGGCCAACTCATTGGTATTTTTTCAATGTATGCTTCAGACATGGGTCTTGAAGAGGTGTTCCCCTAGACCCCTAGAGGATGCAGTTTGAAGTTCCCTTGAAAGGGAACTGCACATTTTAGAGTGGTCTTTTATTGTGGACAGCCCTAAGGCACACCTATGCAATAATCATGCTGTCTAATCAGCATCTTGATATGCAACACCTGTGTGGTGGTTGGATTATCTCGGCAAATTGCAGAGTGTTCACTAAAGCCCGATTCGGATGGTAATTGTTTCTCATGTGGACGTCTGTAAAAATGAATTTACATATCACCTCAGTGATAAAACTCATGGATTCGGATGGCGATCTGTTCACATAGGAGGAGTGAGTTTTGTGATCCTACACACCAGAGAATGCACTCCTCACGTGAGCAGTCACATAATTCCCTGCTGTAAATAAAATTTATTTTATTTAGAAAATGTATTCTTATTGTGTTAAGAATACATTTTACATAATTCCTATGTAAAATGTATTCTTGTTATTTCAAGCATATTTAATACAATATAATCCTATTTATTATTTGATTATTTAAATCTCCTGTTTAAAAGATGCATTATACTTACAATGTATAATATTATTATACATTATACAGTTATGTAGCTTATATATCCGTTTATAATACACATTTTAAAACTGTATTGCATACTTGCTGCTGCCATAATAAAGACCCATTTCGAATGTTTAAGTGCTTCTCTTCTCTTTCTGCCCCCAGTCACTGTGAACAGTTATGAAGTATTGTTCTTTTAAATATGTTCCAGCATTTCAGAAATAAATATGTATACAAATTACACTGAATTACAAAGTTAATGTAACGTTACCTTACGGTTTATTTAATATTAACAATTCGCGAACAGGGTGCCTCCGGCGTTCTTCTGAATAGATTCAGTCACTCTTAACACACCTCACACCATGGGAAAATCTGATAAGATAATCTTTAGAACCACCAAGACAATCAGGGACATTTCAATTAGGATTGTTAAAAGGGGAGAAATCGGCCAAAAATCAGCATGAATATCTTGTGGGGTGTACCCTGGAAAAGCTTGGCACAGCTGGAGCGGGTTATCTCAGGTGGGACTACTTTATAGTGGCTGCATCCGAAAAATTGAAAAATGCTGCCTTCAAAGGACGCATTCCAAGGTAGGAAGGCATCAAGGCACGTCCAAATTCAGTGTTAGCTTCAGTTCCTGTCTCCTGAGATGCCTTCATCCAGATGATTTTTGCAGTAATTAATATTTCAGTAATGAAATAGCCACTTAGTTATCACCAAAGCGCTCTATATTTTGCTGTATCATTACCATTAAAACATTACTCTGCCTCAGAAGCCTGTCCAAAATCAGTTTTATGAGGTACCTTCATATAAAAACACTGCCTTGCAAAGTCATTGCCTTATATGGCAGTGAGTCAGCTGCCTAAGTTTTTGGATGCAGCCAGTGTCAAAAGCATTTTGCCATGGTAAGGTAAAATGAAATCATCACTGAAGCTTCACTGAAACTTTGGAAACAAAGGTCTTCATTACTTTTCAGATCATAGGTCAAATGATTACAGAACACATTTAACACTCAAATTCAGTAGCATCCTCGATGATGCCACATGTCAATTTCCTTATTTTTTTTACAGATAGAACTTCCCTGAAATAGAATCACTGTAAATGCTAACTTAAATGGTTAACTGTAGGTTACCTTACTACATACAGTGAAATAATAAAATACCTTAACTGTTTATTTTACAAATTTTATTTAATCATTAGCTCAATTTACAAAAAACATTTTCAGTTTTTATTTTTTTATTTTTATTTTTTTTATGGATTTTATTCCTTTGATGGCAAAGCTGAATTTTCAGCAATCCTTATTTTTTTATATGCTGATTTTCTGTTAAAGTAGTATTGGTGCTCAGTTATTAATAATGGTTATTTTGTTATTATCAATAAAAAAAATAAGAAAAAAAAATCATTATCTTCATTACTTTTCAGATCAAGGGTAAAATCGTTACAGAGCACATTTAACTTTCTAATTCATTAGCATCCTTGAGATATCACATTTCCATATACTTTTTTAACAGATGGAACAGACTGAACTATTACTACGAGAGCTACGAGAACTACCACCAATGGTGGTGCAATTTGCATATTAATTTTATATTACACTCCATTTTAAGAGAAATATTCATATTAATTTCCAAAATATATCCAGAGTGGGTAGAAATCACACATTAGATCAAAAATGAATCATTATATATATATATATATATATATATATATATATATATATATATATATATATATATATATATATATATATATGGTTATATGGCACCCCTAAACATGAGATGGTTTAGGTGTGACCTGGACCGCAGACAGAAGGCAAAAGGGCCAACAAATGCTAAGCATCTCTCGGGGAACTCCTTCAAGACTGTTGGTAGACCATTTCAGGTGACTACCTCATGAAGCTAATCAAGAGAATGCCAAGAGTGTGCAAAGCAGTAATCAAAGCAAAAGGTGGCTACTTTGAGGAACCTAGAATATGACATATTGACACTTTTTTGTTATGTATATAATTCCATATATAATTCCACATGTGTTAATTCATAGTTTTGATGCCTTCAGTGTGAATCTACAATTTTCATAGTCATGAAAATAAAGAAAACTCTTTGAATGAGAAGGTGTGTCCAAACTTTTGGTCTGTACTTAACCTGAATGAAGCCCTTGTATGGTTTGGTAAGCATATAACATCTGAACATACTGCAGAGTTTCATGGACGATTGCCTTATATTAAATCTGTCATACCCATGTTAACTGTAGGGGAAATAATACTAGGACTACCTGGTGTATCATAAGTAAATCTAGAAGGAGCTTTCCTAAATCATTGAGATTTTCTGGTCTCACTATCAGTCTATAAGTCATCTTGTAAGTTAGGTTCTGGATCAATGGTCGCAGTGTTTTGAGTCTCTATCTCAGTATTACTTTTCTCTTGCAAGTCAGACTGTTCAACTATGTCAGGTCTATTCTCTTTTTCATTAGTTTTTTTCCTCTTGAACAGGTTGTAGCTCTTCAGTCTGATATTCAAATCGAATATTGAAATCTAGACTGAATGGTTCTGGTGTTTCTTTATCTTTTACTGTGTCTTGTATTGCGAAGGACATGTCATACTGTACCATACTCCAAATTCTTTATCTTCTGAATCAGCGTATTCATCATCATCGTTCTTTTGTCATTGTCTTTGTTCTATGTTCTATGTTTGTCTTTTCCTCCTTCTCATTTTGCTCTTTGGAACAGTGTCAGGGATTTGCACATGATCAAAACTTACATTCTGTCCCAGGGGCAAAATATGGTTACGATGGAGTATTTTGACAGGTCCATTTCCATCTTCTGGTTTCAGCCGAAACACAGGTAAGTTTGACATTTGACTTTCCACAACATAAGCCGTTGAAACCCAGCGATCTGCCAGTTTATGTTTCCCTTATAAACCCAAGTTGCGTATGAGAACTCAATCTCCAGTTAACACGTGTGTGAACTTTATTTTCTGATCATATCTTTGTTTGTTTCCTTTATTATGTTTAGCAGCAGCAGACACAGTGAGTTCATAAGCAGTTCTTTTAGTTCTTTTCTCATGTCTGTTACATATTTGAGGTACGTTATTTTGCACGTGTTGTCGTTGGATGTTCCAAAACATAAATCCACGGGCATCCTCACTTCACGCCCAAAAATAAGAAAGTATGGTGAAATCCAGTGGCTTCGTTTGGTTTGCAATTGTAAGCATGGACTAAATGTGCAATGTGTTGACTCCATTTTCTTTTCTTGTTGGGCTCAAGGGTTCCAAGCATAGCTAATAGTGTTCTATTAAATCTCTCTGGCTGAGGATACCCTTGAGGATGATATGGAGTGGTCCTTGATTTATCAACACTGAGAGAACTCAGCAACTCATGAATTAGACGACTTTCAAAGACTCTATCCTGATCACTTTGCATGTGTCTTTGCAAACCGTAATGGACAAATTATTTCTCAAGCAAGACTTCGGCCACGGTTGCAGCTTTCTGATCTTTTGTAGGGAAAGCTTGTGCATACCGAGTGAAGTGATCTGTAATGACCAGGACATTCTATGTGTTATTAGAGTCCGGCTAGAAATCCATACATACTAACTCCACAGGACCATCACTTTGCAGGTGAAACAGTGGGGCGGGAACCCAGTGGAAGTGTTTTTCTCTCTATACTCCTCACACAGTTTTTGCAGTGTTCTTCAACTTCTGATTTCATTTTAGGCCACTAAAACCTTTTTTTCTTCTTTTTTTTTTTTTGATGAGTTTATAAGTTTTGTCAATGCTTAAATGAGCTGAATCATCCTGGAGTGCTTTGAGCACTGTGTGTCTGAACTTTTCTGGCAAACTAACAGCGACTTTGGCCAGGTGGAACAGTAATTTGATATATGACATCCTGTTGTAGCTTTAGTCTTTTAATCTCTCTTAGTAATAAGGAGATAACTGGATTCTTTGACTTGACTTAGTTTATATTTGCATGCCTTAAAGCTTTCCATATTGCATTGATTGCAGGATCTTCTTTTTGAGCTTTTGAGATCTCAGCTGGACTGAGAATAGGCATTCCTCTGAGACTAAGTTTGGACAGATTACAGTAGGCTTTGGGTCAGGGATGGGCATACTATTTTGTATTTTGTATTTTAAAGCCTTTGGAAAAAATAAAATGTAATTTGTATTTAAATACGTTTAAGACGAATATTTTTGTATTTTAAAAATACTCAAAATACGTTGAGCCAGTCACCCTCTTTATCAGAGTGCTGTTTTCATGCATCAACTAGTTCAGACCATACACACCCCTCCCCCCCAACCCCAACATTCATCCACGTGAGCCGCAGCTGTACAACCCAGCCTTGGATCGGCAACTTTTCTGGAATAAAGTGAGGATGTGCTACTTGTTGATTAAAGTAGCTTGTCAAATGTGTTTGAATAATTAACGTTACTACTAATACCGTAGATTCGTAGCGATGGTATTAATTGTGAATCAATGGAACTTTTTCTAAATCTTTTACATAGGACTTTCCGCTTTCTCTTTAGCTTTGTGCAGTTGAAGCCTTGTTTATTCTTTCGCAATTCGCATGGCTCTACGCCATGAACCTGCTTACTGTGTGCGCTCCTCAGTAAACCTACAAGTCTTTTATGCTTGACGTGCTCTCCGTTGTATAATTCTGTAAAACAACAGAAGGCGACTCTTGAGTAATTGTTCTCCAAACCACAAAAAAGCAGCGATGAGAGGAAGTAGTTTGCCAAATAATTTGTCAAACATCTCTTATACTATGGCAAACACTAGTCTCGTGAGAAGTTTGTGAATAAATGGATTTCTTCACATGTAAACTGATTAGGTTGTGGGTCATAAAGGTAGGGGGTACCTGTTCTTAATAGTAATGTCATTCAAACCTCTGTAATCAATACAGGCATGCAGGGAGCCGTCCTTCTTCTGAACAAAGAAAAAACCTGCACCAGCGGGAGGGTAGGAATGGCGGATGAGCCCAGCTTGAAGTGACTCACGTATATACTTGTCCATGGCCTCTCTCTCAGGACCCGAAAGGGAATATAAACGACCCTTAGGCGGAGAAGAGCCCGGGAGAAGATCAATGGCACAGTCGTAGGGGCGATGCGGGGGTAGCGAGGTGGCCCGGGCCTTACTGAAGACCGCCCGAAGATCATGGTACTCCGCAGGAACACCGGACAGGTCAGAGGGATCCTCCTGAGGAACACAAGACACAGATACAGGAGGAAAAACAGCACCCAAACATGACACGTGACAAGACTGACTCCAGGCTAAAACTGAATTGCTGACCCAGTCAATGTGTGGATTGTGTTTATGTAACCACGGGTGTCCCAGAATTAAAGGAGCCTTGGGGGAATCAATAATAAATAGTTCAATAAGCTCGCTATGGCTGTCAGCAATATGAAGGTTTATCTTGGGGGTGATATGAGTGATGGTGGTAAGGGGACGGCCAGCTAATGACCATGCTGATATGGGGCTAACCAAAGGAATAAGCGGTATTCTCCAACGTTGAGCAGAAGCAGCATCGAGGAAGTTCCCCTCAGCCCCTGAATCCACAAGGGCTAGTCCAGCGTGAGATCGACTCTGGAAGGAGAGTTGGAGCGGCAGCTGAGTCCGTGCTGCAGGAGAGCTTGAACTAAAAACCGTGCCCACCAGGATGCTCCGCCTCACTGGAGGACCCTGGCTTTTTAACGGACAGTGAAGGGCGAAGTGACCTCCCCCGCTGCAGTATAGACACGCCCCCGATGACAGACGCTCCTGCTTATGTTGTGTTGTAAGCCGTAAACGACCCAACTGCATGGGCTCCTCCTCCGAGGGCTGTCGGCCGGCTGAACTGGCTGAAGAGGACTCTAGGTGGCGCCATGGAGCAGGAGTTTGCCGTTGTTTGTGGCGGCGGCTGAGACGGCCCTCAATACGGAGCGCGAGATTAATGAGATTATCCAATTCCCGCGGGAGCTCTATGGCTGCGAGTTCATCAGAAATGGCGAAATCCAACCCCTCAAGAAAACGGGCGCACAGCGCGCTCTCATTACAGCCACGCGCCGCTGCTAAAGTCTGGAACTGGATGGCGTAATCCGTGACAGAGCTCCTCCCCTGAGTCAGACGCGATAACTGGGCCGCCGCCTCGTCTCCCTGAGCTGAGCGATCAAATAATTTGGCCATCTCTTGACTGAAATCCATGAAGGTAGCACAACAGGAAGCCTGCGATCAATTCCCCATTCGCGGGCACGGCCCGAAAGAAGTGTAAGGACGTACGCAACTTTGGCCTCTTCATTTGCGTAACTCCGGGGCTGCAGAGAAAACACCAGTGAGCATTGGGAGAGGAACGCTTGGCAGGCGTTAGGATCACCATCATAGATCGGCGGATTGTTAGCCTGAGGTTTGGGCTTGTGGGACATACCGGTGTGAAGAACGGACCCCTGGCTCGTTGCCTCTCGCTGAAGACCGTCCACCCGTGCGAGGAGCTTGGAGACTCGGGCAGTGAGAGCGTCCACATCCCGCGCGGTGGTGCCGAGCTGGGTGGCATGCTGTCCTAACAAAACTCCCTGCTGAACGAGAGCCGAGTGGAGTGGATCAGATCCCGCTGAATCCATGATCTGGTCAGACTGTTATGTCAGAAGAAATGGGCAGGATTCAGATGCGGGTTTACACAAAGCTTTATTTAAAGCAGGGGAGTCAGAGCAGATGAGTCACGTTCACAGGTTTACTCGTAGTGACAGGATGAATAGTCGGAGCAGATGAATCAAAGCCGATGAGTAACGTTCCACAGTCATTCGTATGACCGCTGAGACTGGAGGGATGACAACTGGAAGCTTCCAAGAGCTCTGCACTTGTAAGAACAGGGGGCAGTGAAATCAGCTAAAAACACTGGAGCCTCAGGACAAGACACGACAAGGTGAGTGCCAAGAACAGCTAGGAGATCGGAGCTATTGGTACAAGTAACAACAATCTGACAATAGACAGAGAAACACAGGGAATGATAAAGAGAAAAAATTAGAAGAACATAGAGAACAGGTGGCGAGCAATTCAGGTTCACAACACTGAAACAAGGAGGGCGTGGAAAACTCAAACAGGTAGACACGGTGAGCTGACAAGCGATCCAAACACACACAAATACACACACACACCCAAAAAGGCAGGTGATTAGCCCCGAGATCCGACAAGCTCTTTTTAGTTCTGACAGGTGCTACTGAGCGCTTCAAGATCTGCAGGTGGCAAGCGACAAGATCTTTCTCTAAATGGTTAATCGTCAGTAGTTTTTAGAATATGTTGCAAGCTTTTACTGCAACCCACATCAAACTCATGAGTGGGGAAAACATCACTGTGTTCTATCATTTTCTTGACTAGTCTCACTTTTCATTCATTAGGAACAGGTGAGGTTCCAAAGATGAAAGACAACGGGGTCAGTTTCTTTGAATACCTGATGCTTGCCTCTTTCTTCACAGTAGGTGTTGGCAGCACGTCAACTGGGAAAAAGTAGGCAATTGGCAAACCTCTGGTCAGTGTGATCTCTTGTGATGATTTGTACTGACCAAGATCGTGATTCTTCTGGAACTTACAACAGTGACTGACTGCAGTTCAGGTCTCACTAAGATTTGGTCTGGGAACCTTGGTTCTTCTATAAACTCCACCAGAATAGCTTGGGTACTTGGTATCCCTCGAACATTTGACACACTTCTGACCCTCGCTACACCACCTGGGTATATTGTTATTGACTTTGTTTGGGCAAACCATACGGATCCTATTTTGTGGCTGTCAGTTTCAGGTTGGGACTTTGAGATTTCCTCCACAGCCTTTCTGAAACCAGGGTGGATGTGTTGTACTGTTGTGAAGTTTTCTCCTTCTTTGACTTTATACTTTTTGAGTAGTCTTCTCACAGTGGGTGTATTTGTGCCAACAAGTATAGCAGCGTTATCTTTCATGACTGGGTCAGGACAGACAAGTACAAGTGCATCAATGGTTTCTGTCACGCCTACATCGGCTCCCCTGAACTCCAGCTTGAGTGACAAATAGCCATCGTATGGGTAATCAGCAGGACTGAGACCCCATATCTTTACAGCACTGATATGTGTCAATTTCAAGTGAGTCAGATATCTATCGTAGAAGGATTTGTAGAGTAGAGTGACTTGAGAACCAGTGTCGAGTATGGCTTTAGTGTAAATACCTTCAATCGGGACTGATACAGCAGAGATAGGGCCAACTAAGCCTTTAGGGATAGTGTCTTCCACTTCTTTCTGTTTTGATGCTCTTGGAACATGCCTTTAACTCCAGGATGCCAGGCCGTTCCTCTACTGGGCCCCGTGGTAGTTTCCTGACTTCTTTGTAAGTTTGATAAGCCCCTTGTTGACTCCTTGGAGATTTTCAACACCTTGACATTCTCTCATGTAATATCCGTCTTCTCATCATCGATAACAAAATAATCCAGATTAGTCTCTGTTGCTCCTTGGTCTTTGTGAAGCTGTATTTCTTTTATATTGGCTTTTGGCAGCATGTTCAGGGTTGGAACCTTTTGTTTCGCCTTGCGCTGCTGCTGCTGCTGCTGCTGCAGCAACAGTTGCAACCTTGAGATTGTTCATTTCAACTTTGATCATACTGAGTTCACTTTTGAGTTTTCAACTTCAGTATCAGTTTTATTTTCAAGTGCTGATTTGGTGACTGAGGCAACTGGTTTTGACATGACTGTACTTTTTACATCAGTTCTGCCTTGTAACATGTCCTCTTCCTCTCCGACTTCTTTTAACAGATCATTGAACCAAGGTGGAGGTCTTAGTTTGTGGGTCAAGCGTCATGTCATGTCATGTGGTTATGCACCTTGAACAACTTGTTCAATGTGGAGTCGGATCATGTCAGCTAACTGCAATCCTCATTTTCTGAAGATACAGTGCAACAGTTTGTCAAGTCTTAGCAGGTATGTAGACAACTTTTCTCCTTCACTTAGAAACGTATGTCTGAACTTAACTAGGAGATCAGGTGAACTTTCAGTTGTTCCAAAAGCACTTGCATGTAGTCATTTTTGCAGTTATTTTATTTAAAAATATATATATATATAATAATAATCCGCGAAAGAAGCCCTCCTAAAATTTTACCCTTTTACCACCCGGCTCGTTAGGGAAAAACTATTTAGTTTTTGCCCCCTTTCAAATCTAAATAACAAACTGGCAAAAGAGACATTCCAATGTATAAAACTAGGTTTAGGATTAAATATGATTCTCACCTTTAAAACACTAATTAGAGGTTTCCCAGAAATAATATTAATCAAATAACTCAAAATATGTACCTTTAGTTACCACGTAACTGGTGAATATATTTTACAGTGCTGAAAGGACAACACAAACACAAACTCACCTCCACAGATGTCCACACTGCACTGAGCCGGATCAACGCATGCAAGGCTGCTGGCCCTGATGGCATTCCTGGACATGTGCTTAGGGCATGTGCAGAGCAGCTTGCAGGGGTCTTCACCGACATTTTCAACCTGTCCCTCATCCAAGCAACTGTGCCTACATGTTTTAAGTCCACATCCATTGTGCCAGTACCGAAACACTCCTCCCCAACTTGCCTCAATGACTATCGCCCCGTAGCACTCACACCCATCATTATGAAGTGCTTCGAGCGACTGGTCCTAGCACACCTCAAAGACTGCCTCCCACCCACACTGGACCCACACCAATTTGCCTACCGCAGAAATAGGAGCACAGAGGATGCAGTATGCACAGTGCTGCACTCTGCACTCACACACCTTGACCATAACAACACATATGTTAGGATGTTGTTTGTTGACTTCAGTTCAGCATTTAACACCGTCATTCCCTCCAAGCTGACCACAAAACTTGGAGACCTGGACATTAACACCTCCCTCTGCAACTAGATAATGGACTTTCTGACCAACAGGCCTCAGCATGTTCGGTCAGGCCACACCCACTCCACCACCATCACACTTAACACTGGCGTACCACAGGGCTGTGTGCTGAGCCCATTCCTCTACTCACTTTACACCCACGACTGCAAGCCTGTGCATGGATCCAACTCCATCATTAAGTTTGCAGATGACACCACAGTGATTGGCCTCATCAGTGACAACGATGAGACTGCCTACAGGGAAGAGATACAGCACCTGGCCACATGGTGCGCTGACAATAACCTGCTCCTTAACACCAATAAGACCAAGGAGCTCATTGTGGACTTCAGGAAGAAGAATGGAAGCACTCATGACCCCATCCACATTAACGGGCTGGCTGTTGAACGTGTCTCCAGCTTCAAGTTCCTGGGAACCACCAACTCGGAGGAACTGTCCTGGGCCACAAACACCTCCAGCCTGGTCAAGAAGGCTCACCAGCGCCTTTTCTTCCTCAGGACACTGAAGAAGAACCAGCTGTCTTCATCCATCCTGGTGAACTTTTACCGGTGTGCGATCGAGTGCATCCTGACCAGTTGCATCACAGTCTGGTATGGGAACTGCTCAGTGGCTGACCGCAAGGCACTGCAGAGGGTGGTGAAAACTGCCCAACGAATCACAGGGACACCACTTCCTGCTCTTGAGGACATCCAGAGGAAACGCTGTCTACGTCGAGCTCGCAGCATTCTCAAGGACTCCTCTCACCCTGACCACGAACTGTTTAACCTCCTCCCCTCCGGGAGGCGTTTCAGGAGCCTCCGGACAAGGACCACAAGATTCAGGAACAGCTTTTTCCCTAAAGCTGTCTCCTTGCTGAACTCTGCCCTCTGACACCCCTCAACACCCCCCACACCACACATAGACTCCTCCCCCTCTTCAACACTCTCATTTATTTATTTACTCACAACAAGCAAAAAGTAACTTGTTATTACTTGCACTACTGCCTGTTCACCCAGGAACACTGTATAATCCATATGCACATGGAAATATTTTTTTCTATGCACTTTACTGTCCATTGCAATACTGTAAATTATGTTCATAGTTCTGCCTATAGTGTACATACACTTTTACATAGCCCATCTGTATAGTATGTTCATAGTACACCTATCTGTATATCGTGCTTATAGTATTTAATATCTGTAAATGATGTCCATAATACTTAACTGTATAGTTATTGTACATATTATAGACCTTTATTCTGTACTTACTGCTTATTGCACTTCTGGTTAGATGCTAACTGCATTTCGTTGCCTTGTACCTACATGTGCAGTGACAATAAAGTTGAATCTAATCTAATCTAATCTTTTAGGACTGAACCTGCATTTAGCACACAACCTTGTGGACTAAATCTTTGTAAACAAATAGCTTAAAAATAATCCTCCATCTGAAATGGTCACCATGTTAAACCAATTCAAATAATAAGCTCAAGCCATGCAGGATTATGTGAAATGAGAAGAAAAAAAAAAAAAGAAGAAGAAAAAAAAAAAACCTAAAAGGAATTATAATTTGTGGGGGAGAAAAAAATGTTTTATAATTAATCTGGTTAACATGTTCAGTATAATGTATTTATGTTGACTTCTGCTTGTCCATTCTCTCACAAATGCATATTTTTTTATGGATTTGACTTTTTAGCTTGGATCTTACCCTCCATGTTGTAGCAGCTATCTACTGTAGCAAACCACACATAACACCATATAAACCACCTAGTAATACCTTATCAACCTCTTAAGTAACACTCAAGCAAACACTCAGCAATTAACATTCTCTTTTAGCACAATCACAGCCACTTATAAAACTTTGGAAATCAGCTAGTAATGTTCTATTAACAATACTCCAACTGTTAACACTCTATTAAGCACCCAGAATGTTTTAGCTACCTAGAAACTCAGTAGCAGCCAGCCAGAACACCATATCAACCACCCAATGAAACAGCATTCCATGTTTGCCCTAAACTTTCCTTGGTCCCACTTTATATTAGGTGGCCTTAACTACTATGTACTTACTTTAAAAAAAAAAAAAAGTACAATGTACTTATTGTGTTCATATTGTTTTGTAAAACACTTTTGCTGCTATTGAGGTGGGATAGGGGTAAGGTTAGGGAGAGGGTTGGAGGTATGGGTAAGTTTAAGGGTGGGTTAAGGTGTAAAGTATGGGTCAACAGTTTAATTATAAATGTAATTACAGAAATTAAATTCAGATGTAATTACATGTAGTTTTTTTTTAGTTTTTTATATATAAGTACAATGTAAAAACATGTATGTACAGAATAAGTACATTGTACTAAATTATTAATTAAAATGTTAGTAAATAGTAGTTATTGCCACTTAATATAAAGTGGGTCTCTTTCCTTTTCTTGTTATAGAAAAGCAAAAGCCATTGAAGCAAAAGTATGGAGCAATAAAAAAAAAAAAAAGTGCAAATAAATTCCCTCAAAGTGCTATGAAAGGTCAGCCCAGGTCCTAGCATCAATAGGTCAGCAAAATAAATGCAGCCGAGCCCACCTTAAAGCTGCATGCTTATCTTAAAAATGAACAAGAGTGCTTGAGATCTTTGTGTAGAAATGCACAACTATATATAGCTGTTGTCTCTTAGGAAAACACCAGACCATTGCAGATGAAGTTATAAGATGCATCACATGTCAAGAGCACTTGTATTTATTCTTTCGCTTTAGCTTAACAAGATCCTTGATATAAACACCCACAACAGTTCAAATGACGAAGGCTGAATGTGTGAATGTAAATAGAGCAGACAGGCTTGCAGGAAGTTTATTACCATAACCGAGAATTCTACGAGGCGCAAGGTTGTACGTCTGTGGGGAGACTGCAGGTTCATTTAGTTCATGTCAGTTTCAACTAGGAGTGAGACAAGTTTTATTACACTGCCATGTCTCAGTTTTATAAGAATTGTTTTTTTTTTTTTTTTTTTTGAAATACAGTTTTTTTTTTTTTTTTTTTCATCATCTATAACTCTCTCCAGATCTACTGAGTTACACAATTCCTTTGGAAAGTTTGCTATAAGAACACCTACTATACTTAATAGTTGATTTTTTAAAAGTAACTGATAATATATGTACAGTTTGTTGCCTATTTATGTGTGTGTGTATAAATTAATTCAAAAGTAGTTTATTGTATATAAAATCTAAATTAGATTACTATAATATTTCTTTATTTTTATCTTTATTTTTTCTGTAACATTTGAAATAATTATACATTTTTATTATTTATTAATTTAATAATAATAATAATAATAATAAGTAAACTACTTTTTTTTAAGTGATAGATGCAATCAGAAATAAGGTTACAGTAATGAAACAAAGAAAGAAAATAAAAAGCATATTAAACCTTCCCAAATCAAAGAAGGAGCCACAGATACTTTCTGCGTTGTTACAGTATTTCCCTTTTTAATGCCTCTTATATTTCAGTCCGTTGTTACTTTTGTATTTTCATTTCACATCAGCCCCACTTGACTTGGAAAAGTGGCTGGAACTCAGATCCATGTCATTAAAAATGCATTATCCATCTCCCTCCAAAGCATTATCCACTGAGTACTGCTGCAAATCTATACCCAACGCCACTGAACAACACATTCTGAACATATAGCTTACATTTGGCCTCAAATATATGAATATGAGAAAATCTAACATGGGTATTATGGAAAATATTAATCATCATAACATTGTATTTGTTATAACCCTTGCAGAAAAGTACTATGATTATATTGTAGTACACAGCATCAGATGGTATAGGGTATTTTATAAATATTACAGTACTGAGTGATTATGTGCATACAGTATAGTCTCTTAAGAGATAAAATAAAAAAAATTAAACAATATAAAAACAGGATGATATGCTTCTAAGTAGAACTATTACAACATGTAAAGAACCATCTTTTTTATTTTATTTTATTTTTTAGAGTGCAGTGTATACATAGCTGTCACGTTCAGACTGAGACAGAAATGACCAGGGGCCTCATTATTCAACAGTGCATAATGAGTGCGTAACAACAGTTTCAAGCAAAGTGTGGCATATATACTTGTATTTAGATATAGGAATGTGTGTGAATATAAGAACAACTCTGTGCATGCTTACGCAGAGAATCAAGTGATAGAAGGGTGATACTAAAAAAAAAAATTGCCGCCGCGTATGTCCTGTGTCCTTTAACCCTCTGGATTCTAAGGGTATTTTGGCGGCCTGGAGAAGTTTTGTCATACCCTGACATTTGTTTCTTATACACATCTAAATGGCTAAAGTCTACTCTCACTGTAATCAGCACAAACTGGGCTATAATAATATGTGAGCAGCATGTATGTACATGATTGTGTTTTTGAGAAAATAAATAAATAAACTTATGCGTGGTTGGTGAAATACAAAAAATGTTAAATCACTTGAATAAGGCAATAAAACACATACAAAAACAAAAAATAAATAAAAAAATTATGCACTGTTGATAAATGAGGGTCCTGGGGCCTCATGAATAAAACTTTTTGTAGACTACATCCTAAAAGTGTGAATACGTAATAGTTTTCAGATTTATAAAACCACACATAAGCCAGCACCTATGCAAAATCAATTATCTAAATATTGTGCACACATGCATGTAGCTTCAGTTTGCCTCCGCTGAAGACTGCCTGTCTCTATATTTATGAGCTCCTTGCATATTTAAATGGACAGTCATTTTCAAAGATTTGTTGCGTAAAATAATGGACAAGCACAAACGCAGAGCAAAAAAGAAAATAAATTTTCAGACTGTGAAATTGAGGTTCTGCTATCTGACATGGAAGCAGAAAAAAATAATCCTATTTGCTGGACTCTCTGCTGGAATTACGAAAAAAAAAAAAATGTGGAGTGGGAGCAGGTAAGAGCAGAAGTCAATGCCCTGCACTGTCCCAGAAATCAAAAATAATATGCCATTTCAAAAGAATGGCAAGAACACTTTAACTCCTCTTTTCACTGCCATAAAGGATGCAAAAAAAGCTGGATGGCTTTAAATTTTCTGAAATTGAATGCTAATAAAACGTAGAATAATTTATTACAGATTATTTCATTTGGACGAACTGAAAATGTGGCCTCCTTAAATCTAAATTTGTGTCCCCTGTCTGTGTATTGTTCGAGAGAGATCTCAAAATTGATAAGCAAATTAACAGTGTTGTCAGTTTTTTTTTTCTTTTTTTTTTCTTTTTTGAAATTTATAGCTAAAGTTAAGACATTTCTTTGTTTTAACAACTTTGAGAAACTCATTCATGCCTTCAGTTTTTTTTTTTTTTTTTTTTTTTTTTTTTATTGGAATTATTGGACAAGATTATTGGAATAACACATATAGAAATTAGCCAGACAGCTTAGTAGCATTTGCAAGCAGTTTAAAATGTGTCAGCTAGGCTGCTGACAGGTACACACATTCGTAAGCGCATTACACCAATTTTGTCCTCTCACCAATTTTGCCAGTTTGTTTCCGTATAGAATACAAACTTTTAGTGTTTGTTTTTAAATGGTTTGAGTCCATCATATCTTGATGCTTTAGTGAAACATCACACATCTGCTGGATTCTTGAGGTCTTCAGATCAGCAACTATTCCCAGATCTAGATTTAAACTTAAGGGTGATTGCACCGAAACTGTGGAACTTGTTACCTGTGAATATTAGATCAGCTCTGATCTCTAGTTTTAAATCACTTTTTAAAAACATATTTATTAACTCAGGCCCAGACAAATAAAGGCCAGTCTTAAATAAAAGCTGGGGGGAAATTTGTGTGGATAATCATCAGAGTCAAATAACGAACGTACACGCCCACTACCGGAGCATTTCTCGTTCTTGAGTCAAGAACTGGTTGCATCGGTTTGTCGCACTTTCCTCACTAGTACACTGAACCGAGAACTGTTTCTGTCGGACGCGTCTGATTCGAGAACCGAGGAGCTGATGATACTGTTCGCATGCATGATTCAGCGTGAAGCAGACTGACACAGAGCGCGTCTGACCTGAACTGATTCTTTTGGTGATTGATTCTGAACTGATTCTGTGCTAATGTTATGATCTCTGTCCACTGGAATGCTATCACTTTTGATTTTAAACGGGTTATTTAAAACAATTAATTACCAAACAGATGGAATTAGAAATAAAGACCTGCCCCTAATAAAAGCCTGCTTCAAATAAAAGCCTGTCACCTTCTGCAGTTCAGGTAAATAAAGGCCCCGGCTTTTATTTGAGGAATTACGGTATTTATAGTCTCTCTATATCTCTGTACAGCACATTGGGCAACAATGGTTGACTTATTTCTGGATACGTACTGGACCTGGGTGACTGCAGTGACACTCTGATCTGGATACAGACTGAATCTGGTGGCTACAGTGACCTCGGAATAAGAGAGAAACAGACTAATATTAGCGTATGCCATTCTTCTAATGATGTAGCAAGTACATTGGGTGTTATGGGAAGTGTTCGCGGTTCTGGTTTACCTAATTAATGCAGCCTAAAAACCTTTAACGGATTTGGTATTAAAAGCATATAAGTATGTTATGTGTAAGCCAGGTTAAAGAGATGGGAATTTAATCTAGATTTAAACTGCAAGAGTGTGTCTGTCTCCCGAACAATGTTAGGAGAGGATTATAATGAAAAAAGGAGCTCATTCAAATACTGAGGTGCTAAACCATTCAGGGCTTTATAAGTAATAAGCAATATTTTAAAATCTATATGATGTTTGATACATGTACATACATTTGCTATCAAATAGCACACCTAGGTTCCCAACTGATGACAAAGAACTGACAGAGCAGCCATCAAATCTAAGACAGTGTCATAGGTTATTACATGCAGAGTTTTTAGGTCTTATAATTAACACCTCTGTTTTTTCAGAATTTAGCAATAAGAAGTTACTCGTCATCCAGTTTTTTGTATCGACTATGCATTCCATTAGTTTTTCAAATTGCTGTGTTTCACCAGGCGGTGAAAAGATATAGAGCTGAGTATCATCAGCATAACAGTGAAAGCTAACACCATGTTTCCTGATGATATCTCCCAAGGGTAACATATGAAGCGTGAAGAGTAGTGGCCCTAGTACTGAGCCTTGAGGTACTCCATACTGCACTTGTGATCGATATGATACCTCTTCATTCACTGCTACGAACTAATGGCGGTTATATAAGTACAAATTAAACCATGCTAATGCACTTCCATTATTGCCAACAAAGTTTTCAAGTCTATGCAAAAGAATGTTGTGGTCAATTGTGTCAAACGCAGCACTAAGATCCAATATAACTAATAGAGAGATACAACCGCGATCAGATAATAAGAGCAGGTCATTTCTTCCCCTTGGAATTATAAGGTTCTATCTGACATTTTTGTCAAAATTGAGTTATTCACATATTCTTATTCTGTGACAACTTATTTACATTATGTGATGTTTAATTTTAAGTTGTGTACATTTTGGGATTTTTTTTATTGAAAAAACAAAAAGGTTATATCTACAGAAGTCTATGGAACACAAAAACTTTAAAGCTCAATATCTCAAAACTACTCAGAACGCAGATAGAACCTTATAATTCCAAAGGGACGATTTGTAATTCTTAGGAGAGCAGTCTCAGTACTATTATATGGTTTAAATCCTGACTGGAAGTCCTCACATATACCATTTTTCTCTAAGAAGTAATATAATTGTGAGGATACCACCTTTTCTAGTATCTTGGACAGCAAAGAGAGATTCGAGATTGGTCTATAATTAACTAGTTCTTTGGGGTCAAGTTGTGGTTTTTTGATGAGGGGTTTAATAACAGCCAGTTTGAAGGTTTTGGGGACATATCCTAATGACAATGAGGAATTAATAATAGTCAGAAGAGGATCTATGACTTCTGGAAGAATAGTTGCTGAATGTAGTTTTGTTTTCCTCCATCTGCGCTCCATTTTTCAGGCTGCTCTCTTTAGGGTGTGAGTATGCTCATTATACCATGGCATCATACTGGTCTCCTTAACCTTCCTTAAAGGGGGGGGGGGGGGGGGGGGGTGAAATGCTCGTTTTCACTCAATATCCTGTTAATCTTGAGTACCTATAGAGTAGTACTGCATCCTTCATAACTCCAAAAAGTCTTTATTTTTATTACATTTATAAGAGAAAGATAGTCTGTACCGATTTTTCCCGGAAAAACACGAGCGCCTAGAGGCGTGACGTGTGGGCGGAGCTAAAGAATCATGAGCGCCAGTAGGCTTTAGCGTTGAGAGCGTTTGGAAGCTGTGACACAGATCCAGAGGCTGAAATTTAACAAGAGCAGCATCAGCAAAGGCGGTATGCTATGTGGTATGTACTGAAACTGTATATATTTGCTTAGCGGTTTTGGAAAATGACTAAGTTCCACTTTATGTCGTCTTTTTTTTTTTAAGCTGTACATGTGGAAAGGGCAGTTTGATGACAACATCGCATGTTGCTTACTTGATGTGCTTACGCGCTGATAGCTAAGTTAACAACACAGAGATATTTGAAGCAGTTTTACTCACCGCCTGCGGTTCCAACACACGATCGTGACCCTTTTTAGTTGGGACTGCATTATCCTTAAGAAATAAACGATGTGCAATCCGAAATGCAGGGAACAAACAAAAACACTTGCACAACTCCGTTGATGCTCTGAAAAAATAAACTCCATCCACTGGTCCCTTAATGCTGTTTCTCTTTTGGTAATCTGTGCAGGGTTGTCTTGCCCTGGCAACCAAAAACACACTTCTTTTGTGACTTTTCGCGACGCTCTCGCTCTGATCAGGCTGTGCTCAGCCTCTCAGTGCTCTGCTATACGGGAGCGCGCGCTCCTCTGGCAGAAGTGCCCTCAGGACCCATATAAGGAAATTCCGCTCCATCTAACGTCACACAGAGCCATACTCGAAAAAAACTTTCCGAAACTTGTGGCAAACCGGAAGAGGTTTTTTTGGAACAAAAATACTCCACACGTACAACTTAATTTTTGAAACTTTATCCATGTTTAGCATGGGAATCCAACTCTTTAACAGTGTAAAAAACTCAGTATGCATGAAATAGCATTTCACCCCCCCCCCCCCCCCCCCCCCCCTTAAGCGTAAAGGAGCAACTGTATTTAAAATGCTAGAAAAGAGAGAGTCCGTAGTTTCTGTTACATCATCAAGTTTTTCTGAGGTTTTGGATATGCTAAGGAATTCGGATACATCAGGAAGAGAACTTAAAGAGCAGTCTTTTGTGGTAGAAGTGATGGTTCTTCCATACTTGTAACAAGAAGTAGAATTTACAATTTTGGCTATATGAAGTTTGCACAAAACTAAATAATGATCTGATATATCATCACTTGGCTGCATAATTTCAACACTATCAACATCAAAAAATCACCAACTATTAAAACTTTATCTGCAGCCAGCACTAACTCGGATGTAAAATCAACAAACTCTTTAATAAAGTCTGTATGGTGCCCTGGTGACCTGTATACAGTAGCCAGTACAAACAAAACAGAGGATTTATCAATAACATGTTTTTGTTTTTTCTGGATAATGTTATGTGAAACACCATTACTTCAAACGAGTTATACTTGAAGCCTATCCTCTGAGATATCCTGAAAACTTTGTTATAAATTGAAGCAACACCTCCCCCTTTGCCTTTTAGACACGGCTCATGTTTATAACAGTAATCTTGGGGGATGGACTCATTTAAAATAATGTAATCATCAGGTTTTAGCCAGGTTTCTGTCAAACAGAGCACAATTAGATTATGATCAACGATCAAATTATTTACAAAAAGTGTTTTCGTAGAAAGGGATCTGATATTCAATAAGCCAAGCTTTATCATTTGTTTATCCATATTGCATCTGTTTTCTATTTGTTGAACCTCAATTAAATTGTTAATCTGAACTTGGTTGGACTTTTTTTTTTTGTATTTTCTAGTTCGGGGAACAGACACAGTCTCTATAGTGTGATATCTAGGTGAAAGAGTCTCTATGTGCTGAGAATTAACTGACCTATGTGACGTGAGGCAGCTAGCAGACGGTCGGTTTAGCCAGTCTGTCTGCTTCCTGACCTGGGCCCCAGTTAGTCAAGTATAAACACTTTTTTTGACTATTTGCGGCACCACCCCAGGAGGGATGAAGACCATCTCTTTTCAACAGGTCAGGTCTGCCCCAAAAGCTCGTCCAATTGTCTATGAAACCAGTGTTATTCTGTGGGCACCACTTAGACATCCAGCCATTGAGTGATGACAATCTGCTATGCATCTCATCACCATGGTAAGCAGGGAGGGGACCATAGCATATTACAGTGTCTGACATCATGCTTGCAAGTTCACACACCTCTTTACAGTTATTTTTAAGTGATCTCCAACTGGCGAAGTCGAACATCAGATGCTCTGGCTCCCGGTAAACATTTGGCTAGGGTGGCTGGTGTCTCTATATTTACGTTCCGTATAATATAATCACAAATAACTAGAGCACTTTCATCAGGTTTCTCAGTGGGTAAAACTTGTTGTTTTGTTTTGATCGGAACAGAAGAGCGGTGTTTTGACCCACGACTGCCTCACTGTCATCAGTTATCCTGCTGTAGGGGGATCTGTTGCCGGAACCGAACAATGTACAGAAATCCCTGAGCTAGACGCATCCAAAGCCGTATCCAGAGCCCTAACATTCTTACTTTCATCAATTAAAATTTGGATTTGCAATAAGTGCAATTGTTCCAGAGTTCCAGGGTGATACAGATAGGATTAATGTTTTAAAAGATGCTAAGTATTTTTTTTTTTTTAACAGAGGAATATATTTGTTTATAAATATATATATATATATATATATATATATATATATATATATATATATATATATATATATATATATATATATTCTGTTACATTCATTTTAAATAGATAAAGTTTATAAATAAATATATATATATATATATATATATATATATATATATATATATATATATATATATATATATATATATATATATATAATATTTTTATATATATAAACTTTATCTATTTAAAATGAATGTAACAGAATTTGGGTTGTAGGACTGAACAGTCGATTTTCTATAACTTCAGTATATAACCTTAATAAACAAATTGAACTTGATGTTTTTCCTGCTGCCATGTAAGCCTATAGCCTATCATTGACAAATTTCATAAATTTCAGGTGCAAAGTATAAATTAAAATGCTTAAATACACAAAGAAACAATTATTCATTCACATTCATTTATATATCTTTTCACAATACATGTGGTTTAAAGCAGCTTTTCAGAAAATCATGTCTACATCACAATTTAGAGTGATCTGTTACCAGAGGTGACTGTGTACAAGTTATGCATTTCAGAAATGTATATATACAAATCACATATTTAATTAAAATCTTTTAATATGCTTGACTATGCATACCAACTCTCTTAGTGGTGTTTGTGATTTAGCGACACCAATTTTGGATGGTTACTTGGTAAGACAGTAGTTCCGGCGAGTCTCAGAAACTAAATTTGATTTATAAGGCACTTTATTGATTTGTTGCTAGGCACTTTTATTTTTTACCCCCTCAGAACCTGGCTGCTCACTCCACTAAACAGACTCCAGATTGCGCAGGAATGGCGCTACAATGACAAACATTGTTGGACATGGTCAGTGGTTGAACGTGATATTGGTCTCTTGACAGGACGGTGTCACTGTCCTCATTACACAGCTGCTGTTACAGCCATTATAATAGTTTAGTTTGGGGTTTTTTAATAGCAAAGTGGTCATATTTCGTTTAGATTCTTTATTAATTTAATTCAGAAATATGATTGGGACATTTTATGTTTGTTAAATCCAAGTTTGTTTGTTTTTTTAAATAGCCTACAAAGCGGCCAGCGCAAGACAAAAAAATAAAAATTGCGTCATAATATTTTAGGAATTAAGCCAAAATTACGGCAATGAAATCATGCTAAATTGCATGATGTAAAATTGCATATATTTCACCTGTATACTTATACTTATACTTACTTAAAGTATGAAGAACCTGTCATTCTTCACATTTAGCTATGAAAAACAGCAATGCGCACAACCGGTACATCCGGGAACATAACTGTCAATTTAGTCACCGCCCCGTTTTAGGGGAAAATAAACTAGATCTCCCCTAGACTTCCATACAAAATAGCGACACAAAGCAACATCCGTACACAGCTGGCAGGCGTGAAAATAACTAAAGAAATCCCTAAGACTAAACATGTCAAGTAATTTTATGTCCACCCTGCCTGCCACACAGCATGAAAGAGACATCCACAAACTTAGTTTGGTCAATTTAAAAACACGTACGTCCCTTCATTCTCCCAGTGTCAAATTGGTGTAAAAACCCCATCCAGTGGCCAGAGTCTTACCTGGACATTTACTCGTACCTCATCGAGTCACCAGGTATGCCAGCAAATTATTTTACTTTGTATTTTAAAGTAAACATCTTAAATGAATATATTGGACCCACTTTATATTAAGTGGCCTTAACTACTATGTACTTACATTTTAATTAATATTTTGGTACAATGTACTTATTGTGTACATACATGTTTTTACATTGTACTTATATATATATATATATATATATATATATATATATATATATATATATATATATAAAATATTAATTACATCTGTATTTAATTTCTGTAATTACATTTATAATTACACTGTTGACCCATACTTTACACCTTTACCCACCCTTAAACTTACCCATACTTCCAACCCTCTCCCTAACCTTACCCCATCCCACCTCAATAGCAGCAAAAGTGTTTTACAATACAATATGAACACAATAAGTACATTGTACTTATTTTTTATGTAAGTACATAGTAGTTAAGGCTACCTAATATAATGTGGGACCAATATATTATATCTTAATATGTGGCTGAGTACCGAGTACCCTGTTCTGTTCAGCCACACAACTAGTCTGGCTTAGCTTTCAATTAGTATCAAACATAATTCATGATATTTTCATAGTAGCAAGATATTGATGTCGATGGCAGGTAGCCATGAATTTAAAATTTGGGGTTTTACAAACATTTTTGGTTCACTCAACCACACAACAACTCTTTGTAATGTTGTAAGGTTAGTCCACTTCCTTGATCCTGTATGGCAGTTTGTTTTCCCCTACATTCTATGATGCTGCGCCGGTGGTACGTATAAGCTTACTGACAATTTTTTCAACTCAAATTGGTTTATTTCACGGGACACTCATTTGTATTAAATTGTTCAATTTTATTATTATTTTTTTTTAACATGCACTCAAATATTTATTTGTTATTATTTTAGTGCTGCAAATATTAAACAGGAAAATATAATTGATTCACATGCCAGATGAAAGGAGGCGAATATCTCACTAAAGATTAAAGAGCATAAAAAAACATTTATTGTTTGTATTTTATCTTAAAATTGACAGAAGCCTGAGGCTTTGTGTTACAATAAACAATAACAAAGCCCAAAGCTTATTGCGATTAAAACATTCCATATTATTTCCAAGCATTTATACCATAATTAAAAGCTTGTGAATAGTCACATAACATTAATTCAGAAAAATCAACATGACAGATTCAAATGTTTAAATGGTTTAATTTTTTTTATAGTTATCAAACCAGTGGAATATTACATTTTATTCGTTCAACAAATAACAAATCATTTTAATGCACCTAGCTGGGAAACAGGAAGTTTCTCGCTCTCGTGGAGTGCATCGTGGAGTGCATCGTTCTGTTAACTTTGTTGTTCATTATTTTTGAGTCTTTTGGGATGCAGTGACACAGAAGACCCTCTCACAACATATTACTTTATTCAATTCAATTGAATTCAAGTTTATTTGTATAGCGCTTTTTACAATACAAATCGTTACAAAGCAATTTTACAGAGAGTTATGTTTCTACAATATTTAGTAGCAGCTTATAAGTGGTGACTGTCAGTTTGTGCACGTATTACAGGATTTTTAGAAAAATAAATACAAGACATAGTCAGCCAGACGATGAACATTATTAATATTATTAATAATTAATTATTATATGATGCAGTCACACTTATTTATTTGTTAGTTCTGTTTGTTGATTCAGGGTTAGCATCATCTGAGGTCCTCTGAGGGTCAGCATAATCTTTTCTCAAGTGTTCTGGAACCAGATTGGAGTTTATGTAAATCCTAGTTACCACGGGATGTAAATCCCATGGCAAAACATAGAAACAAATCCCGTGGCAAAACATTGAAACAAATAGAGACATCATTATCATAGCTGCTGATCCAACAAAGTAAAATTTATTAGCTTAACCCAAGCTTAAGAATAAGAATGCACATTTGATCAGATGCAACTACACTCACAATTTAAGAGATACAAACGTATACAAATACGTTATTTGAATGCTTGGCCAAAGAGATGCATTTTTAATCTAGATTTAAACAGAGAGAGTGTGTCTGAACCCCGAATATTATCAGGAAGGCTATTGCAGAGTTTGAGAGCCCAATGTGAAAAAGCTCTACCTCCTTTAGTGGACTTTGCTATCCAAGGAACTACCAAAAGGCCAGCATTTTGTGACCTTAGGGAGCATGATGGATTGTAACGTGGTTGAAGGCTAGTTAGGTACGCAGGAGCTAAACCATTTAGGGCCTTATAGGTAAGTAATAATAGTTTGTAACTGATACAGAACTTAATAGGTAGCCTATTAAGGGGTAATATTATTTAATATGATATTTTCTTGACCTGATAAGGACTCTAGCTGCTTATAAACTTTATAAATCTATTTCATTTGCTGCTCAGAAATGTTCACGTAATCATAGTAAGGGCAGCACAGAGTGTTCACATTAGGGGGCTTTTACACTGGCAGTTTAGTGCGGGACGGGGCACGGTTCACATGAAAAATCGGTAATGTGAACACTGTCATCGGACCCTGGTGTGCAATGCGGTACCAAACCAGAGACTACCTGGAGAAGGTGGTCTGAGTTCGGTTGCTCCCGAGCTATGGCGCGGGTCACGTGAATGTGCAAGCAACACGGACTCAGGAAGTATCCCACTCATGCATAACACTGTCAATATCATTGTTTCCTCAACACACAAGCAATATGAGGTTGATTCCACACACTCCTAGAAGTCAAAATTAAATTGATTCAAATAATTAATATAATTAAAATGTATTATTATACTGTGCATAATAACCCCCCCCCCCAAAAAAAAAATAAAAAATAAAAAATAAAAGTCGCGTTGTGTTCTCCATGCGTTTTCCATGTGCGTTTGTGATAAAATAACTTATACCATCTGTCATAAGTCTCGTCTCAAGAGTTTAGCTCCACGTAGCCCATCCTAAAAAAATAATAATGGCTTTTGTTTGGGATCTTTTATATAAATAGAGAAGTTATCATTCATTCTAAATGTGACGTATAGGCTAGGCCTACTGTGGCTACAAATAAACAGAAACAGTCTCGACACTGAAACAACTGGCCTGACTGGCCCGACAGTGGAAACACGGCTAATAACAACTCTGGCCTAAAGCTGTTTATCAATACATATATGGAAATTGTGATGTAATGATAAAATTGGATTAGAACTTTGCACAGAAAAGGTTTATCTGATTTTTACTATTGCTTACTTTTGCTATACTATTGAAACTGAGTATTTTAACCATAACATATTGTCCCCACTCACTTTCACTGTAAGTGTCTCACTGTAATACATATTCATGGTTATTTGTGTTTGTTTGTTTGTTTTAAGGAAAGGCAGAAATAAGTTGCTGTCTCTCGGGTCTGGCCATGAGGTGGCGAGGGGGCTTGCATTTTCCAGTGACCCTGGAGAATGATACCATCGGGAGCTCGCTCCTGGTAGGGTCACCCTAGGCGGGCCGGTCTCCAGGGTAGGTTCCAGACAAACAAAGACCCCAGAATGTCGGTATGCTGCGAGGTGGCAGCCCCACCTACCGACTATCCTGTGGAGGGCTAACAATTCACCTAGGAGAAATCCTTTTTTTACGAAACCGATCAGAGAAAGTAGCCGGACTGACCAACACGGTAACGGACCAAAGCCTGAAGGAGTAGGCGGTTGCCGTTGTCGTTTGTGGACCTGTCAGCAAAGGTTGTGCCGACAGGTGAGCCTGTGGACCGATCACTGCTAGATAGAGTGGCGTTGGCATCGGTGAGGATGATGGTGATATTGTGTGGTGAGGCTTGGCCAACAGCCTGATGGAGTTGGTCATCTTGCCTGCCACCATTACTGCATGCCTGCGAAGTGTGACGGTGTGACCCCCTAATGACATTTCAACAATAAGCGGATACTTGCTCAACTTGCTTTAAAAAAAATGTCTGGTGAGAGGGCAAATTGTGTAGATGATGTCAGGCAGTAGCCAAAACTTACTGATAAAGGTAATTTATTGACAACATAATGTAATTAATGTAAAAATATGTAATGTAATTAAGAAGTGTATTAATTGATGACAACAATAAAACCAAAAGCTTTCATTACTAGCTGTGTTGCTAATATGTTCACAAGTTTCCATAAAAATATGGTTTGTCAAAACCCGACCGACCCTGTCAATTTAGGATCGACCCAATTAATAATTTATGTTTCCCCTTTCAGTCCGACCGACTTGACGATTGTAATTTCGTTAAGACCCACAGATTCCTTTTTACTCTTCAAACAACTAATACAAATGCAATAAAATGTGAGACACACGCAATTGACGCCACCCATCCCACCCAATCGTGAAGCAAAGAGGAATTTGAGCCCTCAAATTCTGTCAATTTTATCACGAAATTCAAACAATAAATACTCTGGACCAGGAACTCTGAATAATCCGAATGGCCGTAAATATGGGCAGTCAATGTGCAACAAAGGTTCGTGAATTTTACAAATTGTTTTATTCCAGGCCTGTAGTTTTGTGCTATTGTTAAAACAGCCCACCACACAACACGCTCTTCCCAGCATCACTGCACAACATTCGCACTAAAAAAACTAAATAAAAAAAAAAAAAAACTTTTCGTACAGCTAACACCTGCTACAGCCGCCTACGGGACCAACACGCTACTTCTGCTACTTCCTTAGCAGCAAGGCACACAGTAATAGCGGCGCTGCTTTACTTCCCTGTTTTGCCGGATTTGTGTATAGTGTTAGTTCAAGAATCCCATTTGAAAGAGGAGGATGTGCACAGGTGTAATAATACATTTTATGAAGTGGTATCTCATTCATCTTTGGATACTAAAACCAATGGTGTCCTAATATTGGTGCAGAGGACTTTAAATATACTATTTTAGATAAAGGTTGTGATATAGATGGTAGAATAACAACAAAAAAACAAAAACAAAACAAAAAAAATAGTGGAGAATAGGAATATTGTATTTCTTTCAGTTTATGCCCCTTGTACTCTTGACCCTTTTTTTTCTCTGTTTTGTCAACCTATCTCTTGAAATTTGTTTTTTTTTTAAGTTTTATTGGGTGCAGATTTGAATTCTGTAATGTCGCATATCCTAGATAGATATGGACCAAAAGAATCACACTCTCAAGCTGGTGGATAGTTGGCGTTTATTAAATCCATCTAATAAGTCTTTCACCTTTTTCTCTGCTACTCATAAATCCTATTTAGGAATAGACTATATTTTAATTTCCACTTCTTTATCTTTAGCTGTTCACGATGCCGTTATCTGTTCCTTATCTTTGTCGGATCATGATGGAAATTTGTGCTGATTATCTTTGATCCCACTGTTACGTTCATGGACTTTTTGTTTCCTTATTTTGTGAAAAAAAGTGACGTGACATTCAGCCAAGTATGGTGACCCATACTCAGAATTTGTGCTCTGCATTTAACCCATCCGAAGAGCACACACACAGAGCAATGAACACACACACACACTGTGAACACACACACGGAGCAGTGGGGAGCCATTTATGCTGCGGCGCCCGGGGAGCAGTTGGGGGTTCGGTGTCTTACTGAAGGGCACCTAAGTCGTGGTATTGAAGGTGGAGAGAGAACTGTACATGCACTCCCCCCATCTACAATTCCTGCCAGCCCGAGGCTCGAACGCACAACCCTCGATTGGGAATCCGACTCTAACCATTAGTCCACGACTTCCCCCAAAGAAATAAAGAGATGCGGTCCAGCACAGTCTGGTATGGTAAATGGACTGCATTTATATAGCACACACTCACACACTGACTGCGGTGTCAGCCATTCAAGGCGCCATCCAGCTCGTCGAGAGCAGCTGGGGTTAGGTGCCTTGCTCAAGGACACCTCGACACTTGGTCAGGTGGAGCCGGGGATTGAACCACCAACCTTCCGGTTTGTAGACAACCTACATGAACCACTGAGCCACTGCCGCCCCTGGTCATGTTCCTTGTTTAATTAATTGATTAATTTCCACCTGTTCTCCATTCCCCAGATTATCTCCCTTTTGTTTAAAAGCCTGTCTGTTTAGTTCCTCCCTGTCCGCCGTTATCGATGTTACTATCAATGTTACTGTCGGTGTTACCTCTGTTGAAGTTCTTGATGTTTATTAAACTCCTCTTTTGATTTATTATCCTCCTCGTTCGTCTGAGTCCCACACCTGCACATACAGCCTGTAACAGTATCGCGGACCGAAAAGTTAAGTTAGCGGCGTTTTTCTTTCTTTTTTGTTTTGTTTATTCCCTCTACCGGAATGGCCTTACCAGCAGTGCAACTCCTCTGCCTGGAGCAACTGGACCGTTTGCTGAAGGACCATACCAGGGAGTTTCTCTATCTGGCATGCCTCACCCGTTTCCCAGAACGCTCGCTCAGTAACTTTTATTAAATCAGCCTGAGAGAGTGGTGTAAGGCACCTCTGCCAGCGAACGGTCCCGGAGAAGATTTTGCCACTTTTATGGAGTGGGAGCTGGAGAAAAATGGATCTTCGTTCACCATCTACACAGCTGAAGAGGATATCTCCAGCCCCACTCCCGAACCAAAGACCAGCCAGCCGCCATCCCTCTGCACGGAGCGAAAGCCAGAGCCCACCGCAGCCGCAGAGCCCGAGCCTGTCATTGTCCCGGAGAATTAACTAGAGAGCACAACTGACCAGGTGAGTGAGCTGGCAACAGCTTGCGTCGTGGGATTACTGGTGGAGCGAGGGCATGGAGGAAAGCCCTGCCCACAATCCTGCGACTGAGGGTGAGCTGCACTTGGTTTCTGAGAATTATATGGAGGAATTAATGGACATTATAGACTGGTTTGTGGAGGTTAATCCTGAATCTCCTGTTTCTCCGCTGGTTCTGCCCAGCCCTGAATCTTCTGTTTCTCTGCTGGTTCTGCCCAGCCCTGAATCTCCTGTGTCTCCACTGGTTCCATCCAGCCCTGATCATCCTGTATTCCCTCCCAGCCTTCTCCTCCCACCTTCTCCTAGACCAGTCAGTGACTAGTCAGTTCCTCTGCTCCATTTCCGCTGGTTCTGTGCAGCCCTGAATTTCCTGTTTCTCTGCTGGTTCCGCCCAGCCCTGAATCTTCTGTTTTTCCGCTGGCTCTGTCCAGCCCTGAATCTCATGTCTCTCCGCTGGTTCCACCCAGCCCTGAATCTCCTGACTCTCTTTTGGCTCCACCCAGCCCTGAATCTCCTGTTTCTCTGCTGGTTCTCTACCAACTTGAAAAACTTAAACATTGTGTAAATTGCACAAATACATACATAGAACATACAAATTAAACAATTTCAAAGTAGAGATGGGAAGATCGATTATTTTCCATGAACCGGTTCCTTTGGACGGTTCGATTCAATAAACCGGTTGAAAGAAAACGTTCACTGGTTCTTTTACGCTCGACGTAATAACATCATTGGCGATGGCATAATTCCATCAAGTCTATCAAACATTCAAATATATAAAGTCAGTAATCATAACTTTAGTCAGTTAAAAACCTCATAATCATGAAATGTTTACAATTACGTTTTGCAACAACGCACCCAAATACAGTAACAACAATAATGTGCATACGAGGATTTAAGTCTTGAAGATATAAAGTAAATAAATTAGGTGTCATCAGTGCAGAAACCATGATCCACTTACTATACATAATCCATTGCGATGCATTTGTTATTGAATGAACTTACGTTTTGCCAGATTGCCCTTCATTCAAGCCCACAGTTTACCGGCGCTCATAACATTATCACAGAATCAGTACAGAATCAATCACCAAAAGAACCAGTTCGGTTCAGACGCACTGTGAGTCAGTCGGCTTCACACTGAATCACACATGCGCAGTATCATTAGCTCTTCGGTTCTCGAATCGGGCGCGTCCGAAAGAAACGGTTTTTCATTTCTGTGTACTGATGATCCGAAAACCGATGCTCTAACTGGCACGTGCTGCAGTTCAGTATCCTCAGCTGCTCTGCTCGTGTTTATGTTCTACTACAAACTCAATTTGTGAATGTGTCATTAACTATAAATACAGTACAGATATTTCATAAATCATCCCTTATTCCTATTAAACAGAGTCTAAAGACGTTTAATTTTTAACTTCCCTGAAAACCCCTTTGGCCTATACATAATCTATAATATACAGATTATAAACATTCATCATAAAAAAGCTAAATAAAATATTAAATTTTATCACACTTTCCAATGTTTAACAAAATACGTGAAAAATTACGCGCATGCGCAGTATCATCAGTCCATTGGTTCTCAAATCGGACACGTCCGACAGAAACGGTTCAGTGTACTGTTGATCCAAAAACCAGTACACTGATAAATAAAAGGGTGGCTTTAACTGTGGCCAATGTGTATTAGAGAAAAACATTTATTTCATAATTATATTTATCCCCATTTTAAACTACTTTTATCCAAAGAAGGGTTAGATTTTTGTGTTTTTTTTTTATTTTTTGTTTTTTTTTTACATAAAAGATCAAAAGGATTAGCACTGCAGATAAATTTTCACAGCCTCTGATCATATTTACCAAGGGTGCCAATATTTTTGGCCATGACTGTATACACAGAAAAAGCACACTGACAAAGTTAAATATATTTGAATATTCATAATATTCATGTAATCATAATTTGTTATTTTTTTTTTATATAGAGATTGAGTATTTCTTTATAGAGCAGACGGATTAAGTGAGCGTTAAATTGAACAAGAAAAAGAGGGGAAAAAAAGAAGCCAAATTTGCTTGTGGATGAAAAAATTATTTAACAACTTATTCAAAAGTTAAAGATTTAGTGCTTTCATTATATATATACACTTCTTTTTTTTCTTTTTTTTTGTGGCGGGGTGAAGAAGGACACAGTGCGAGGATGCAGGTAAGTTACCCGAAGGATGGATTTTATTCATGGAAAGGTGGTGAAAGGGGGTTGGCCTGAGGTGGTTTGGAGCTCGTTGCTCGGCTTCCTCTTCAATTGGTGCGCTGTGCGGTGTGGGTCCATGTTCTCCCATGTGCAGTGGGGCTGGCGGTAACACACTGCTTTCTGTAGAAACAATAGAAGATGGGGTTAGCAGAGTCTTGTGGAGACATCTCTTACCTTTGCGTTCGTTAGCTGGGTTTATTTAGCCAGAGCTTGATGGGATGCAGGTGTGGCCGCTTAGCACGTGACGAGCAGGTGCAGTTGTGACTGCTCGGTTTCCAGGGTGACACTGATGAGAGCTAGGGACGCATGTCACACTACCTCCCCCTAAGCATTGTCCTGTTCCTGTGGAGAAGCGGGGAGATTTGGGGAGGGCGGGGAGTGGACCCTGACAGACCTGCGAAAGCTGCCCATATTCGGGAGAGTCCATCGTCATTTGCGTTGGCCGTCCCTGCTCTGTGTTGCATGGTGAAGTTGAAGTCCTGGAGTGGGAGGAACCACCGATTCATTCTGGCATTTGTCTCCAGGAAGGGGCGGTTGAAGTCGGGAGCTCGGAGCACCAGCTCCGATGTGAGGGCTGACTTTATCCATTGGAATGCCGTCTCTGTTCTCAGGGGTCCAAGGGATCTTCTCCGGCTGCCCCTTCTTGGTCAGGTCTGTCAGGGGAGAAGCTGAGGAGAAGAAGTTAGGGATAAAGCAGTGGTAGTAACCCGCTAATACCTGAGGTAGGTAGGTAGGTAGGTAGGCCGCAGCTTGGAGAGGATAGCTGCCACCTTCTTCTATTGCGGTCTTATCAGGCCGAGACCCACTTGGTAGCTTCAGCCAGGGCCAGGTGACACTTCTGGGGGTTGGCAGTCAGGCCAGCCTGGCATAGTTCCAACAGAACCCTCTGCAGCTGCTCCAGATGGTCCTCCGAAGTCTCTGAGTGTATGACGACATCATCGAGGTAGGCAGCCGATTATGACAACAACTCGTCAACGCAGGACATTGGATAGCTTTCAAACTCAGAGACTTCATTAAGGCGGCGGAAGTCATTACAGAAGCGGAGGGTGCTGTCAGGCTTTGGAACCATGACGATGGGGCTGCATGATGGTTCGATGACCCCTGGAGTTGACTTGGTGTAGGCAGAGAGCTGGGGCCTTTATTTTTTTGAGGTCTTCCTAAAAGTCTTTCTTACTTGATCCATCACCTTGTTCCAACTGGAGCTTCGTTAAGATATTCCCTTTAAGAGTGTACAGTCTTAAAAATAAAGGTTCTTGATTTTTAGACATTTTTCAGTTAATGATTCTTGGATTGGATATGTCTTCTTTGGAAATAGCTTGTGAGGACATTTCCAAGTTACCTAATGGCTTAAAGGGAATTTGCCTTAAAACCCATTTTAGATCTATAGTAAGAACCTTTATTGAAGAGTGTAGAGCACACAACTGAATTACACATATTTTTAAATGGGTTTTCATATTTACTCAAAACATATCAGGCACATCTTGTTTAAGGTGGTTCTTTTTATATGAACAAGCCATTTTATCTTTTTTTGACACTCATACACAGTCACTGATTATAAGTTCATACATGTCTGTTGATCTAACAACAGTGTTTTAAAACAATATAAAATATTAAAAACATATACTCGGCTATGAGGGAGTAGAAAACCAGTTAATAGAAAAGGAAAATATATTCTTAAATTACCCTGGACATGGGCAATAAAGCCCAGCTTGTCCAACTGCTGATGGCTTCCATAGTGTTTATAGTACTGATACACTATAATATTAACATGAGGGGAGACATATCAACCAGCAGGCTTCTCCGTTTCCATAATGACTCCTAGAGGAAAGGAATAGCCATATATCTCTTAGCGCTGCATGTAAATACAAAACAAGGCCTGTACTGTTTATCAATGTGCATGCATGACCGTGATACTGCTAAAAAAAGTTACAAAAACTCATATCGCATATACAACCTAAATAAAACTGTCTTGTAATTGATCTTAAATTGATTTAGAACTAATTTAATACATTTAATGAAAAACATGTAAATGCTTCCCCATACAAAACCTCTCCACTCTGATGCCACAGTATAGTGGATAGATGCTAAAATATTTTTTATATGTCCAATTCAATCAATATTAAGGGTTGTTGTCAAGAAGGTCCTATTCATGTTTTGGACTTTAAAAAAAAAAAAAAAATAATAATAATAATAATAATAATAATAATAATAATAATAATAATGAGATTTTAGAAATATCTAGGCCATAGGCAATCTGCATGGAGTAGGCATGTGTGTATGTGTCAGCTACCTACCTAAACTGAGTGAACTGATGCACTAGAAGAGACACCCATTGACTGTGTAAAAAGTATGGCTGTGATATGATGAATGGATGGTTTTGGTGTCATTTAATTACTTGCATTTTCAACTTGCTGGAGCGCAATCATAATATTACCAAAAAGAACAAAGGAGGAGCTGTGATACTTAGAACAAGGCGATTGTTAGGGATCAAATAGTAATGGATTATTTCTTGCTTCCACAAAGTGCACAGATCAAAATTGGATTATTCAATCAATCATTTGAAACACAGAGCAACTCAATTAGTGCTAAATGGAATGGAATTTCAAAAGATGGATCAGATAGGTCCTTCAGATGTTACCCATAATTAATATTCATGTCTCAAGGTATATGACAGACAGCAGGACCGATGCTGCCTATTATATCTGAGTGGAATTCCTCCGGGAACAGTTCTAGGCCCCACTGAGTTGTGAGAAAACAGATTTGTCAGCAAAATGTCAATCTTTTACAGGGTTCAAACCAAGTAGGACTATAACACCTGGAAGTAATGATTGATTAGCATTAGTAGTTCTGTATACAAGTGTTTTTAAATTAATCACTTGAGCTGTAAATGCCATTTAACCCCTTTAAGTGCGAACATCGCCGACGGCCCCAGTTTATTATTGTTTCACTTTCACAGCACATTAAACATCACGGTCTTACTTCATCTGGACAAACTGTGCATCAATTGAAAGTTTAAAGACTCTAGTTTCGATATTTGACCAATATTTTGATAAAACATTGTTGCAGTGACAGATATTTAGTGATTTATGTCAGAAATGCAAAATAATAAATCCGTATTATGCCACATTTTGAATAGAAATTAATCACTAACTAATATTCAGTCAGGTCAGCAGCGGTTTATTTGTGTTCACATAGACTCACTGAACAGCGTCAATAAGGATTTATAGACAAAAGATGCATATCTGCGGAGATATATGGATATATTTACTGATGTTTACTTCATATTTCTTCAGACAGAATCGTCATTTCTATTCATTTTCCACGGATTTACGCGATCTGATGATAAACAGTCTCTCCCAGCGATCTGTGTGTGCGCAGTGGTGTCAGCTCGTGCGGTGTGTGACTCAGACTCTGATTGGGCCTTGCCAAATGTCAATCTTACAGTGTCATATATGGACACCGCCACATCGTGTCACATGCTTCCTGCACACTTCCTGGTAGTTATCTGGCCAAAACAACACTGAAACACCTTTGTACACACGAAATATCCAAATAATAAACCCGCGATTACGATAGTAAAGCTTGGTATGAGAATTTCTTGAGATCTGGGGCGTTTTAATAAAAAAAATCGAAAATGTACATGGGAAATGCTAACTTGTGCAGCGATGAAAAAGGCTACAAATAACATATTTTTACAACAGTAAACGACCAAATTCCATCCCTGATCGCTAAAGGAAGTTATTATAAACACTCGATCGGGGTTTAAAGTGAGTTTTGAGTAAAAGTGTGTTAATAATTTCATAAATTGTCTGCTGTAGCTAGATGCTAACGTTAGCTACAATGCTACTAATAACAGGTGCTTTTCTTCTTCATAATGCATTTTTGTCTCAATAATTCACGTAAGGTCGTAAGAAAATGTTTTGTTGTATTTTTATAGTAAGACTTTTGATAAATAAGGGCTAAATGCAAAGAGAGACTGAAGTGAGATCGCTGCTTTGTTGCTTTGTAAAGCCTGAAAAACCACAATCAAGGCTAATAAAGGTGGAATAAAAACAAAAGAATAATGATAAAAGAATAATGCGGATAATGTGTCGTACCTGGCGGAGGTGTGAAAGAACCGTTTGGTGAGAACAATACAATCATGAATGGGGAGTCTTTCAAAGCCAACACACACACAAAATACACAGAAGAGTTTACATGTGAGATCTTACAGAGATGACAAGGGCCATAAATCAATCTGATTAGCCTTCTCTAAAAACACACATGACATGGCCTTAGAAAATATTTCATAAAATTCACAGTTTTACAGATTCGATTATGACATTTTTTATGAAGTTTTGGAAGACTTGTGGCCTTAGCTACACTGTGTTTTCAAACTCATATCCTACATCAACAATTTTTTAAATACATTTAAAACATATGTTTTTAATATTTTTATTTTTGTTTTTATGTTTGAGCTTATATATCTCTATTATCATAACAGTCTGAGTGATTCTGATTCCTGAACAGTAAACTTTAAAGTGTCAGCTTTGTGAACAAAGGTTGATTATGTATCTAGTCAGAAAGAATCATGAGCAGAAACCTTTTTATTTTGGGTATGTCATTTCTGTCTCCATGCCAAAAAAGGGGGGTTACTAGTAAGGGGTTAAATTATTTTGGAGCCACAGGAGAATTACATGCTAATGCATTGACTTAATGACACTGATAGAATGCCTGTAATCACAAACCCTCCATTAACGATTATCCTGCAGTGTGATGCCAAAAGCAATAGACTGAGGAAAAAAAAAAAAAAAAAAAAAAAAAAAAAAAATTAATAATAATAATTTCATTGTTTTAAGTAACCTATGATAACTGGATATACATTATTTTATGTACAAAACATTATTTTATGTCTGCAAAGCATGCCTATACATACCATTAAATAAAGTTTCCAGCTAGAATGAACACTAGGGGCAGTAAAACACCAACAACTTTGATTCCTTTATTTTAACAATACTATGTTTAGGCCCTTAAAACACCATAGTGCATAATTTGTAAACTAATAGTTATCTAATAGAAGATCATGATGTCATGCAAACCTGTCAGACTTTGAGCTCTTGGTTTAAACTGCATAATTTCAGGAAATATTTTTAACCATTACTAACAATTAAATGTAAAGTGTGGCATTTGAAGCAGAATTTGAATATGTGACCCCTTCTATCCTGTGAGAACGACAGTATTCTTTACTAGAATGTCAGAATGTGGCAATGATCAACAAACAGAAATATTTTGTACCTCAACATGCCATGTTGCTGGAACTTTCCAAATCACACTAAGGTTGGATTTATGACCCTGTTTTTTTTTTATCTGCAAAGGGCCATGCACTAGTAGGTACATTGCTTTTGAATTGCTTTTCCTCTTCTGGTATGTAAGATGAGTGTATCAATCTAAATTGCTCAGTACATGTGTGCTGCTGTAAACTTGATGTGTCTCAGACTTTTCTTATGTTGCGGTATCTTTAACAGTGTTGCAACACTAGGGGGGCTTCTACCAGAATTGTCTACAAATAATTTTGCAATCCATCAACAAATTGATTAAGACACTGTAAGCCACTGTTCTAATGTAACCTGTGACTGAATTAAGATACAGACACCACATCAAATTTCACAGAGAGAAAGGAGTTATAGGTAAAGTTTTGATGTAGACTGACACTGAAAAATCATGCAAAAAATAGCAGTATCTTATATTATATGCTTAATTACAAAAGTTTTAATTCATTTAAATCAGCCTACCTCCTTTTACTTGTTTCAGTGGGACACCTGACCGTCTTTGTTTTCCAAAGTCTTTTTTTAGGCCTGGCTTGTATTCAGTTGTAGATACTTGTCGTAACTCTTTCACATGTGTGTCAGTAAGAACAGAGCGATACTTTAATTTAACTTGTTTCAGTCAGTGTCAGAAAAAAATAAAATAAATAATAAAATATATATATATATATATATATATATATATATATATATATATATATATATATTTTTTTTTTTTTTTTTTTTTTTTTTTTTTTTTTTTTTTTCAATTTACAGATGTAAGTTGATTCAAACATTGACAATAGTTTGAGTGCAGCCTGTTTGACATTGGCATATCTTTTCAATTGGCACAATCTTACCAAACTCCATGGTTTCATGGTTTATCTTTTCATGGTTAAATCGGTCATCCTCAGAAAGTTCAGTATATATATATATATATATATATATATATATATATATATATATATATATATATATATATATATATATATATATATATAATGTATTTTGTGACAGAACCACTAAAAGTGTTTAATCAGCTCTAGTCAAGGATATGTTCCCTATGTAGCTTAAAATTGGTTGCCATATTAAGAAGCATTGTTGGATAAATTGTTATGGGCAAACGCACACCACCCTTAACATCAAGGAGAGTTGCAAGCAGATCAGCTCGTGGCAAAGGTAGGGGTATGTTTGTTTAATAGAAAGATTAGCAAACGATAGATAGAGGGTAACACACACATACACACACACACACACACACACAGACACACACACACACAACAACTACAAAGGTGGAACGGTTGGGCAATAATCATTATAAAGTTAGACAGCACGGCAGTGCATCTGCTCTGTTCTCTGGCTCTCTGTGTGCACACTCAGGTGTGGTTTCGGGAGCCCTTAATAGCACAAGCGGGGTCCACGCAGGTGTGGATCATTTGTATTCAAGAGAAGGGGAAGAGACACTGCGTTCAAATACATGTATAGGAACAAACATCAGAGCTGGGGGATGTAACATCAATTAAGTAGTCATTACGTTTTTGTAAAACCATAGTAACGTACCTTGTTCCTAATGTAACCTTGGTTCCCTGAGATATAGGAAAGAGTACTGCGTCTGCTTAAGACGCTATGGGAAAAAGCTTTTTTTTTCCTCCTGAACTGAAGCCTTTTTTTCAATCATGCAGTAAAACTTCACGGCCATTAATTTATGCAGTGTATAAAAAACAAACCAATGGCTAGGCAGTGGTGCTGCCAGAGACGTTGGCTATATAAGCGGGCATTTGCCACAGGATTCTCTTTAAGTTACTTTGACTAAGGCGATGACTGAGTCATGTGGCTAGACAGCATGGCTAGCAACACAGTACTCATTCCTGTATCTCAGGGAACCAAGGTTACGTTAGTAAACATGTACATTCCCTGTCCCCTGTGACAATACCCCTCCCATCAGGGATGCCTCCTGGCACCATGATGAAACTGGTTGAAACTGTAGCGAGCCGGAAATCAGCATCTGTCCTCCAGATCATAACCCTCCCAGTCTACCAGGTGTAACAGAAATGAGTCGAACCAGACAAATTAAAGTCTATCAAAGCTGTGTTTGGAACACGAGCCAAATTCCTCAGGAAGTCATAAAACATTATGTGCCACAAGTCCCAAGGAGGATAACCAACCAACCAACTTGTTCTGATCTCCTTTGTATTTCTGTGTATTTAACCTGTTTATACATTGCCCCCCTTGTCCCCTTCATGTAAGCATCTTTTGCCGAGCCCTTCAGGTCCCTTATGCCATTCTGGCACCCCGAGGAGACTCTGGAGGACTATATCTACCTGGCTCTGCAGGTGAGCAGCTCAGCTATAAGGGTGGGGAAGCCTACCCAGGATGTTCCCTGCGAGGCGGCAGCAGTGGCCACTCACGAGTCCTCCGAGGCGGCAGTGGCCGCTCATGATTGCCCCGAGGCGGCAGTGTCTGCTCACGATGCCCCCGAGGTGGCGGTGTCCGCTCACGATGCCCCCGAAGCAGCGGTGTTCGCTCACGATTCCCACGAGGCGGTGTCCGCTCACGATACCCACAAGGCGGCGGTGTCCGTTCACAATCCCCACGAGGCGGCGGTGTTCCTTTAGGATCCCCAAGAGGCAGCGGTGTTCCTTTAGGATCCCCAAGAGGTGGCTGTGTCTGCTCACAATTCCCACGCGGTGGCGGTGTCCGCTCAGGAATTACATGAGGCGGCAGTGTCAGCTCACGATGCGGTGTCGGCTCACGATGCCCCCGAGGCGGCGGTGGCCATTCAGAAGGCTCCAGAGGTGGCGTGGCCATTCAGAAGGCTCCAGAGGAGGCTTCAGAGGCTGTGGTGGCCATTCAGAAGGCTCCAGAGGTGTTGTGTTTGTTTGGTGCCATGTGCTTTTGTCCTGTCTCTTTTCTTACCCCGCCTATCTTGTTACCTCATCATTGCTTTAGTTGCTACACCTGTGTAACTCCCTTGCTCCTGGACACATTTACCTTCACTCTGCACACCTGTCTCTCAATCACACAGACAGCTGTTATTCATTGTCATGGACTATATATTCTCATCTCACACACCACTCTGTCTGGTTGTATTATATGTTAATGTTAATTGTGTTTTGCACAACTGCTGCTTCTGATTCTGCTCTTGTCCTTGTTATCTGTTCTGTTTTGTTTTTGCCTTGTTTGTTTTTGTTTAAGTTTTATTCAAGTATAACTTCCCTGCATTTGGACCCAGACCCTGTTCTTTCTTTGCTAGCCTGTGACAGCAAGTTTACGTTTTTTCTCTGTAAAGTTTACAGAAAATTACCGTTAACCATTTAACAGGTTTGCACTGTAGCATTTTCACAGTTTTTTACCGTTAAAATGACAGCAATTTTTTACAGTGTGGGGGAGACCTAGTTAGATGAGACCTTGCAGCAGCTTCAAAAACACTCCAATCAGTGAGGTCAAAACAAGCTTGTAAAACCTGCTCTGCTTCATTAGTCCATCTTGCAAGTCCTTAATACAGGTTTAGCTAATTTCAGTTTCTGTCTGTAGATCAGTATAAGATGAACTAAACAATGATCAGAGAATCCTAAAGCTGCCAGTGGAACAGAGTGATATGCATCTTTTATTGCTGTGTATCAGTGATCCAATATATTTCTGTCTCTAGTGGGACATGTGATGTGCTGTCTGTATTTTGGCAGTTCACGGGAGAGATAAGCTTTATTAAAGCCACCAAGAATTATTAAAACAGGGTTTTGTTGTTCTGTGTATCATGTTGTTCTTCATGTTAATTCACTGAAAAAAAAAGTGTTTGTTTTAGTAATCTTTAATCAAAATCTAAACATTTGCTTCCGCCCTGGAATTGCATTCCTTTTCTGATGACACCAGTTTGACAGCATGGGCAGAAGAACTGTCAAGAAAAAAAGAAAAGCTGTGAGGTAAACTGCCTCCCTATGTTGTAATTGAGTGGATTCGATGAGCATTACCTTCCTAAACGTTTATTTATAACTGTGTTAGTATGATTTCAACAGGAAATCAATTGGCAGCTTTAAAAAGGTCCATCTCTAATGAGTAAATCATAACCCAGTCTTTAGACTTGCATTTAATAAGTAATTTATTTGAACCAAAGCATTAAACCAGAAATGAAGAACGGATCACCTTTCAACTAAAGCCCTATTCGGACGGGACTAGTTTTATAGGGGGTCGTTAGAGAAATCTGCGTTTCACAGACGTACTTGGTGATTTTAATCCTGTCCGAATCTGCCACGTCTGTGTTTTTCTCACACAACCTCTGTGATAATTCCATAGCAAATTACCTACCGTTTTTCAGCAAGCTCAGTGATCCTCTGAGAAAACTAATCCCATCCGAATGCGAATGTCTGTGATTGCCGGTGATATTTTATTTCACAATGTGTTTCCTCGTGTGTTTTGGCCAACGTGAATTACCGTAGATGCTCTTACCGCACGGATGTTTGATATATTTGCTTAGGGGCAAATAAATAATAATAAAAAAATAATACAAATAATAAAATCAAGAGTAAGATCGCGTAAACTGTTAATACCGGCTATTGTAATATCAGCATCAGGTAAGATAACTCACGTTCATTTATGAAAAAAAAAAGGAAAACAAGTTAAACTAAAGGAACCACACATTAACATGGTTTTGTTATACTAGCCATTTAGTATTTATTGTGTAATAATACTAAGGCAATCATTCTGAATGATTGGAATGCACGCATACAGAGCGCGTGATCTCTGTGACGCCCAGATGCACAAATCAGACCCTCCCACCTCTGTAATAAACACGGAGATACTAGTCCCGTCCGAATTGGTACATGAAAATCACAGACGTCAGGTGGTAAGAATGGAAACTCAAACGTAGTTAAGAAAACTAGTCCCGTCCGAATAGTGCTTAAGTATCCAAACCCCTGTGTTGCAGCCATCAACTTAACCAGCATTAATCACACAGTTTGTATTCTTCCTCCATATGTTATCATGGATAAAGATATTGATCCCCACCTCATGCTGTCAATGTGTCACTTCTAATCAGTCATCCAAGGCCATGTTTTCACAAGTGTCAGTTTAAATTTAAAGCTGAATACCTAGTTTTCCATCTCCTTGGCCTTGGGGTGCATATAGTCAGTCACTGCATGGCAACATGATTGTTTTCCATCTTGAAAAACAAAGCAAACCATGAGAATCACTTTCACAACCCTTATGAGATGGCCTTCAAATGTTTAACCTATAAGTAAAACGACTGGGGCATGTTTACTGTTAAGCCAGGACAATAAATGTTTTCTAAGAGAGTTAGGTTGCGGCCAAGTTGTCATGAGATTTTTCATAAGGGCATGGGTCTTGATATGTCAGCATTTTAATAAAACATTTTACAGTACGAATTCTTAAGCTTGACAGCTCATTTATTTCAGTGCTTTGTTCAAATACAGAGTAACCTTATTGACAATTTTATTTGTGATTAAAACCTTTAGCAGCTGCCGCCTACAGTGCTTATTTTAATATTAAATTATAACTTTCAGTTGAAGAGATTTATTTCCTGGTTGAAGAAGTCATTTAGCGGCGGAGTTGTTACATTCACAACAAGGTGGTCATAATGAAAGCTAATAAATTAAGAGCTTCTCTTACTCTAGGCTCAAGCATATACTGAATGCAAATGTTCGCATTAATCATTTGAGTCTGAATAGAGACTGATAATGGGGTAAGAGGGAAAAGAGATGTTAGTCTCTCTATACTTACACTGAGGATTACACACAGTTAGAGTGTGTGGGTGTTCAGTTGGGTTATGTGCCATTAGTAAATCAACTGACAATGCCTTTTACATTCTAATTCAGTTCCCAGAAATCAAATTGAAGGCTTTTATTTAAATTGTAATTAAAGAAGAAATAATTAAAATGAAATGAAATGCAAAGAAAAGGTCTGTGTACTTTTGTGTCCATTTGTTTTTAGTTTTTTAACCATTACGAAAAAATAAAAAATAAAATAAAATAATGGTTATTGTGTTTTAAAATGCTATGCTGAAAACCAAATTTTTTAGTAGAACCGTATACACAAAATGCTGCCCGAAAAAGTAAAATATTGACTTATTTTCAGATTTTTGCTAATTAATTTTTGCACTTTTAATAAACATTTAAAACATCCACAAATTCATGCTTTCCCGCACGTTTGGTTGAGAACTAGAGCCGTCTTCGGAACAAAATGTATTTTCGATGCTTCAAAAAAACTGACACTCTAATGTGACTACTTTGTAAATATGTAAATATGATTTTTAAAATAGACATTGCAGAATCCAGGGAAATCTATCATCATGAAATTAAATACTGGGATATAATTTTACCATAACTGTGTGTGCTATACTGTATGTGTACGTTATTGGAGAGGACCATGCATGGTCGATCAATGCACGTACAGTAGGGCGCTACACACAGTTTAATTTATGGGGTAGGTATATATATATATATATATATATATATATATATATATATATATATATATATATATATATATATATATATATATATATATATATAAATGCCGCGTTTATAGGCTATACAGGGCTTTAGACTCATTCTTCCCACTGGTTGCTCTTTTGCGACTTTCTCAGTTGTTCGCACTGGCAAATCATTTGGTGGCAGTGTTATTATTATTATTATTATTATTGTTGTTATTATTATTATTATTTTGCTATAACATGCCATGAATCAATGCATGCTGATGAACTTTTACTATGGTTTATAGATAAATGGTAACGAGTGTTCAACATTCAGCCTGTTTTTTTAATAAGTAGGCTATTATTTGTGACTTGAATTTCGTGAACAGGAATTCCTCTTTTGCTGTGTTATAAGCCAGATTTAGGATGCTTTCGCTTTCACTTTGGAATTTGTGATTTTGGGGTCACATTTGACAAGAAAAGATAATTGTCTGTTTTGGTTATATCTATACACTTTTCACTTTTTAAGACTAAAACAAAAGATTGATTCATTGTTATTCTTAATTAAAAATCACAACAACAATAAAACAGTAGGCTATAATGACAGGCTAGCTTACATAACATTTAACAAAATCAAATAAGATGAGGCATGGCTCCACATGCTATAGGCCTTTTATTTACTGACTAATAAATTACAGAATGTTTAGAAAAAAGTGAGGAATCAAGAAAATAAAGCAAATAATTAAATTAAAATGCCTCCATAGTGTAACGTGAGGTAAACAGCAAAGATAACAAGCTTTTAAAATGAAAACAAAAAGAAAAGTGGGACTAAACTGGCTTTTTTTTTTTTTTTTTTTTTTACAAGAACACCAACATGTTCACCTTCTCTGGTTCATGTGGCGGTCTTTTATTTTATTTTAGTGTGAAAACCAAATTTGCCGTCTTTAATAATTTTCTCAATATTCGGAGATCACACCTTCGTACTTGTATAAACCAGGCTCTACACCTGAACCATTCACCCTGAAAGCGCATCTCTTCACCTAATCAGTGAAATCTGTATGCAGTAGATGCTTTGGAGTGGAGCAGGGGAGACCATGCACTAGCACAAATGCGACCATTTTTTCGCAGTTTATATGAGGATGTCACTCCCAGAACTTTACAGCGTGCAGCTGTCACTGGTCCAACAAGATCATGAAAAACTAAATTAATTCAAATTTGAAATTAATTAGCCAAGAAAGAGAGCTCTGCGCTCCCAATAAACATTAATTTCAGTTGATCGCGATCTCACAAAAATCCATTATAATCAATTAGGCTTAATCATAGGAGGTGTTTAGAGAGACTGAATCTTAGAACTGCCTCAAAAAATAATTTGAGAATTGTGGGAAAATAATGTGATATGCATATTTTGAGAAAACAAAATAGTTGTTTGACCTTGCATGCATGTTAACCTATTGTATGAGACTCCCAAAACAATGCTAGGAACCTTAGAAATAACAGGGGGCATAATAGGGGCATTTAAGATCATAAAAATATTGAAGCTATTTTCATAAAGCAGTTATGGTAGCCAACTCAGTATCACGAGAGGGCACTAGCTTCTGAGACACTAAGCCACTCTGCCTTGGTACGGTTTGTGTCAAGCCATTTATTAATCTGGCTTATCTTTGATGAAGAGAAAGAGATCAAATGTAATAGAAATAAAAATGTTAAGAATCCATAGAAGCGGATGACTATTGTTATGTTGTTGTTTTTTAGGACTACTATTATATTGTAATGTTTGTTTGACCAATCAGTGGAGAGGGGCTCCACAAGTAGAGATCGAATATTCAAGTTTTTTAATTTGTTTTCTATGCCTGAACATAAAAACAAAAAATGAAGCCGGATTCTTGATTTTTTGTTTTGTTTGAACAACTGAAAAACAAAATATGTGCCAATTTCAATTTGCAATTTATGTTTCAATTTATAATTAAAATCAATTGGACAGAAGATAATTAATTTAGCCCACACTTTTCAAAACTCAAGAAAGAGATTGGCAAGAGGGAAACTAAAAAAAAAAAGAAGAAAAAAAAAAAACACATTAGAAGCTAACCACACTTCTACATCCCATTTGCCACACTGATTTAAATTCAAATGATGGTTAAATACACCAAAGGAAAAAAGGTATAATTTACATAATACTTTTCAATCCAGTTTAGGCTATTGTGATGCACTTCAATTATGCTCACTGGGCCTTACAAAGAGTTATTAGAATACATTATACAGGTCACTGCCATTCCTCTCATAGTTGAAATCATGGACAGTAAGGGAGCAAATAAATAACAGGCTGTCATTCAGTCTGTCTAATTGCTGCTGAAAGCCTTAACATGCTGCAGATGCCATTGGGACAAAATTAATATGATTTGATCTGAGATTAGAAATGTTGAGATGAGAAGCTGGTTAATGGCTTCACATCAGAAAAGAAGCACATTTTAGAATATTTTTAAAGGAGTACTTATGGAAATAATATTCTTTAAAATTATATCTAAGTTCAAACTGAATGTAATGTTTCTAGACTCTAAATTGCATGGTAATTGCAATTACATGAAAATTTATTGAATTACGTTTATTTAATGTAATTAGCCTCCTCCCAAGTTCCCACTCGTCTGTTGTTGTTACGTTCATTCCGGCAGCGTATTGTGACACATGCATTTATGATAATCCAAATACAAATAATTAGGCATTTAAATATAATATAATATTGAATAACATAATATTAATAATATTATAATCGAGTATCAGCTGTTTGGACTGTTATTCTGATGTCTGTTGAAATTCAGCATTTGTAGTTCAGCAATACAAATGTATACATGTATGTATGTATGTATTTATTTATTTTAAGTTGCCCTTGTTAGAGTGTAATTACACAATTAATTACTGATTAGCAGTAATCAATAAATGTACTATAGGGTTGGAAGTAGGGTTTGGTTTAGGGTTAGCTGCTTGTAATAATGCCTAATTTATTGTTATTACTAAAGTCAGTACATGTGCATGGTATTGCAAATGATAAATGTCAAGTATGAGTGCTAGTACTTTAAGTTAGAGGTCTTCACGGGTCCAAAAATTTGTGCACGAACCCTTAAGAGACCCGTAATGACCCGTCTATTATTATAAAAGCTGGACCCGAGCCCGTTTAGATTTGAGAAATTCCTACCTGGACCCGTTTATTATTTGAAAGCTGGACCCGAACCTGCCGGGAAGACACAGACCCAACTGGACCCACCTTTCACATATTCTACCTTAAATTGTTATTACAAATCAAACCTTTTGCGAAAAATACTACTTTTTTGTCTTACCTAATTTAAGGATTTTATTTATTTAACAGTGTAGGGTGCCTGGTGAAGTGAGGTGAGCCACTTCCTGGTGGCTGGTGCTTCCTGTGCGCTCTCTGTGCTCTTCGGTGCCAACCAAAGTGAAAGTGGGTGTCCTGATGGGCTCCAAAGTGGATGGGCTGTCGGTCACTCGCTGCTTTCTGCGGAGAAATGAGAGAGGGATTAGACCAGCATTGCATTCGGTTCGAGACCCTCTTCTGAGTGCAGCGTATGCTGCTTAAGAGAGTGCAGGCTGATGGGGAGCAGCTGTGACTGATCAGCCGGTGGTGAGGACATGCAGGTGTTTTCCGTTGGTTGCCATGGCGTTGCTGATTCCTCCGAGGACCCTCTTCACACCCCCCCCCCCAAGCGTCGTTCTGGTCATGTGAACATATGTAGACAGTAGGGGTGAAGTTAGGGGAGGGGATGGTAGGTGAATGACCCCTGACAGACCTGTGTAAGCTGTCCAGATTCGGGAGAGGCCATCTGTGTTCGCATTGGCGGCCCCGGCTCGATGGCGAACTTCAAAGTGGAAGTCCTGGAGCGCTAGGAACCAGCGAGTCACCCTGGCGTTGGTGTCCTTGGTGCGGGCCATCCACTGTAGGGGTGTGTGGTCTGTTACCAGGGTGAACTTGCAGGCCCAGGAGGTAGTACCGGAGCTCCAGGACTGCCCACCTGATGGCCAGGGCTTCCTTCTCCACGGGTCATACTTCCTCTCAGCTGGGGACAGCTTCCTGGTGATGAAAATTTTCGGATGCTCCTCACCTTCCTGAATTTGGGAGAGGACCGTTCCCAGTCCCGTGTTGGAGGCATCTACCTGCAGCAGGAAGGGGCAGCTATGGAGTCCAGCATACTTCCTGGTCAGGTCTGTCAAGGGGGCGGCTAAAGAGGAGAAGTTGGGGATAAAACATCGGTAATAGCCCGCCCACCCCAAGAAGGCTCATACCTGGGTCTTTGTCAGGGGCCTTGGGGCGGCGTGGATGGCCTCGACCTTTTTGTCCTGGGGCCGGATGAAACCACGGTCAACTTGGAAGCCCAGGTACTTGGCCTCAGAGAGGGCTAGGTGGCATTTTTGGGGGTTGGCAGTGAGTCCAGCCCACCGGAGTTCCGAGAGCACCCTCCGCAGACGATCCAGACGTTCTTCCCATGCCTCGGAGTGGATCATGACGTCATCCAGGAAGGCGGCCGCATACACCTGGTGGGGCCGCAGGAGAATGTCCATCATCCGCTGGAACGTCGCGGGGGCCCCGCCGAAGGTAAGGGTCCGGTACTGCCAATGGCCACTGGAGGTTGAGAAGGCAGTCGGGACCTGGTAGGGCCATTGCCTGATGACGACTCCTGGGGGTGTCTTAATGTGGTGCTGAAGCACGTTGGTCTGCCCGGGCTGGGAGGAGAACAGCCGAGAGGCAGGAAGTTTTTCTGGCCGCTTCGAGGGGCGCACAACCGTGACTGGATGAGGGTGACCTCACTGCCTGAGTCCAGCAGGGCCCGGAATCATCTCCCATCCACCCTCACCTCGAATCACTCGACAAGGGTTTGTGAATTTAAATGCCCCGGAGGGTGGATTTTTGTAACAGTGAAGGGTGCCTGGTGAAGTGAGGTGAGCCGCTTCCTGGTGGCTGGGGCTTCCTGTGCGCTCTCTGTGCTCTTCGGTGCCAAGCAAAGTGACATTCTGACTCGAGTTAACTCGCATAACAACTTCGACTGTTTTAACTAACTTGCATATACCTCTTTAACTATAATAATCATTGCTCGTTCAGTGCCATGGCCACTGACATTATTCATTTGCTATCATCTCTGTGCTCTCCGCTCTGTGTCAAGTCTGAATTTGACCACTAAAACTTTAGGATTAAATGGTTCATTTATATTATTATAAAAATGGAAGAAAATGTAAAGCGCGGTTTGGCATCACTGCACATGTGTGCTAGCTTGATCAACCTAAAATATACTTTTTATTCATATTCATATTCATATTCATATGACAGCTTACCTCAGATTTTGTTGCTGATTTGAAATATATAAAATATGAGTGTGTCAAGTCTGCAAGCATTAACACAGTGCGTGCACTTGCATTAACTCTGAGTCTGTGCACTCTGCTTCTAATGGCATAGAGAGAGAGAGAGAGAGAGAGAGAGCGCTTTTTTTTCTGGCTCACACTTTTGCTAATTTTACAAGTTGCAAGTTACAAGAAACACAAGCAGTGTCTGATCACGGCCGGGTGTTCTCAGAGTCCGATGACTCCGGTTGCAAAGGTATTACACACAATGCTAAACAGACCCGGGACCCGAAGAAATAGATTAGGACCCGACCCGGACCCAGCTGATCATTTAAAATATAGACCAGAACTCGTACGGGTCTCGGTGCACTGTGAAGACCTCTACTGTAAGTAACTTACTAAGGTAATAAAAACCAAAACAGTACAACAACATTATAAGTAGATTACAATCTAAAAGGAACTCCTGATTCAGTTCTGTAACTTAATATGAATGCTTAATTTAATTAAATGAAAGAAAGTTAAAGTCATGACATTTGCTAAGTATAGTAAGCCATCCTCAGAATTGGTGCTCTGCATTTAACCCATCCAAGTGCACACACACACAGCAGTGAGAAGGCCTTAGCTGCCCATATCAACTAAACATTAATAATTAAATCAATTAATATATCATGCATGGATTTATGTTACTTCATTGCAGATTGGTTTATGTTATATGTTTAAAAAAACACTTTCAGTGCTCAGCTCATCAAGTGTGTGTACATTTATGATGTAGGCCTACTTGTTATTTCACCATTGTAAGTTAAAACTATGCAACTAAATGGAACACATACAACTTTTCTTGAGTTGCTTATCATAGATACTTCTTCTAGTTCAACTTACACATTTCTGAAACATAAAATTGCTGTGAAAATGGTTCACATTTTGTCAAGAAGAACACACAACAAGTCAGAAGAACACACCCCAAAGTGTGTGTGTGTATATATATATTTTTTTTTTTTTTTTTTTTTGTCTAATTGCTTATAAGAGTACACACCTCCTGCAGAGCAATGTTTTCAAAGTATTTACACGTTTACTTATAGAATGCTTTACTTATAGCTGTATTTGCATATTATGCAGAGATAGAAAGTATTTTAAGACTGAAATAATTACATTGGTTTTAAACAGACTTGTGCTATCCCAGTTTCCCCTTCAGTAGTGTCTGCTTGGATTTGGATGTTGGAGAGAGCAAGCTGCAATGCAAACATATTCAATAATGATAATGAAACTGAGCCGTTTTAATTTGCAATTATCTCAAAGGGAACTGATGCGCAAATCATGTGTTCCAGGCGTGAAGGAGAAATTCGGCGCATTATAAAGATAAATAGTGGTGCAGAAGCTTTTCATTTTACTGTGTAATGTGAAGTACAGCATAGTTTGACATATAAAGAAATCTGGAAAATAAGGATTTGAGCATGTAGCTGGGCAATTTGACAAATACATATATATATATATATATAGAAAAAATAAGATTTGTTCAAAATATTCAATGAAGATCCCAAACCTTGATTTTATAGATGGGCTGATGTATTGAGAGCATAAAATATATGATGTAATTTTACACAAGCAAATCACAGGACACCCCCTAACCTGAGTATTGATCACCGGCACCTATTCACAATTAATTTATTAATGACTTTATGAATTTCTTGAGTTTACTTAAATGGGGTGTCATCTCATTTATCATCAGTAAAATATGGAGTGCAACAAGGATCCGTCCTACTGTAGGTCCCCTTCTATTTTCAATATACATGTTGCCCCTTGGTAATATTATTAGAAAATAAGGAATTAGCTTCCATGTTATGCTGATGATACTCAGCTATATATCTCAACAAGACCAGATGAAACTGTGTTATAAATGTAAAAGATTGGATGACAAATAATTTTCTCCAATTAAATTCGGATAAGACAGATATATTAATTATTGGACCAAAAAACACTACACAGAATCTTGTAGAATACAATATGCAAATAGACGGATGTACTGTTACTTCCTCTACAGTCAGAAATCTAGGTGTTATATTAGACAGCAATTTGTCTTTTGAAAATCATATTTCCAATGTTACAAAAACTGCATTCTTACATCTTTGGCCACAGAGGAGTGAATGGCACAATGAATAATAAACAAGAATTAATTTAATGCTGACTACGCCACCCCTTTCAAGTAAGGGAAACTAAACACGGACACACAGGTTCGTTACCATGGAGGGCAGAGACATGGGCATCATAATACAAAAGGTTTATTAAATTTCACAATAATCAGATAAGACACTTTAAAACAACCAGACTAAGATATAGCCCAATGGGTTAAACCACTACAACTCAGTACACCACATACATAACTAGTATGACTAAGGCTTAACTGTAGCAGGGTAGGCCAGCCGTAGGGTGATTATTCTTGACCCACGCGCACACACACACACAGTGTGAGATAAGTGATCACACACACACACGGCAATCCACACTTGTGCTCCAAACGCCACCAGAGTACTAGAACTAGCCTCCCTGCTCAGAAGCCTAAAACACAAAAAAAAACAATTAAACAAAATACAAACAAGGTTATACCAGAACCTGATTGGAGATATGTGGCATTCTTAAATTACAATTGAACAAGATTCAGCTGAAAATCAATCGCCACTTAATAAAAAGATACACAAAGAGGGTTTATAAAAGTAAATTACAAAATAAGCCAAATCAAATGAAGCAAGAAACAAATCAATAAAGAAACCAATACAATAAACAAAACGAACAGTACAAAGGGAACAGACAAACTCCACAACCAAAGAAACCAAACAAACGCACTTATACAAAGCTGGTAATTCTAGAATGGGAGGGCAGGCTGAAGCGCCCAGCCCACACGTACAGTGTGGAGTTATTTGGAGCAGCTACAGCCAAGAATGGGAAGGACAAATAAACACACAGCAAAACAGCAACGTTGTCGTAATCCTGTTTTATGAAGGAAGTGATTGCCCCAACCCCCAACAGGACGGAATGCTCCCAAAGATAGCCCAGATTTTGGTCATCAGGAGACACAAGTTATACAGTTGCTCACAGCACAATTCTCATCAGTTTATTTGAAGATGAATTAACTCAAACCCAGCCGGGAATAATGGCAGCCTCACACACCACCGCAAAGCAGATGAAATTCCAGCTACAATAAATGAATTTAGTTAATGGATATGCCAGAGCTCTTACAATATTAGCCAAACGGCTAACAACATACCTTTAAGCAGAACCCACACACACCAAGGGCGGAGCTAGCAAATGACACATCCCAGGAAGCCTAATTGCAGCCTTTATATCCGCAGTACCATGATAGGCTGTCATTCTAATTACAGTGATGCCAACCAGACCATACAACTCAATTCCAGGGCCTAAACAGGGCTGAAACAGAATTCAGTACAGAATCCTTGGTTCCTTAATCCCACTACTTCACCTGCTGCCCGTGGAAGTTGGTAACGATTAGAATGCTGACCAGCATTAACTCTCCCTGTACGTCGCACAGAAACTTCACTAGAAGTGGACTGATCCACTGACAAAGGCTCTACCGCCAGTGAAGTGGCTAGCCTTTCCCCAGGTGTTCCCAAATCCCTCGGGTGACTAGTCCAATAGCCTTGGCTGCAGCCAGCGGGGCAGTGGGACCCAAAGGTGCAGGGTCCTGCGTTACTTGCCTACCACCCAAGTGGGGAGTTTCAGATACCAATACCCACAAATCCACTTCATCCAACGATGGGGACTCCTCCAGTGGTGGTGCCTCAACTACTTCAGACACATCTGTAGGGCCAGGAACAGGGGAAACCTTTTGTACTCTTGTCTTTAACAGAGAGCGATGGACATGCTTTACCCTCCTCGAGTCATCTACTGGTGCTATGGTATAAACAGAACCTCCTGTCTTAGGTGCTCTCACCACCTGATACACCACTGGGCTCCAGATGTCCTGGATCTTACGGCGCCCTCTCATGCCATAGTTGTGAAGATAAACTAGCTGGCCCTCTCCCAGTGGTGCATCCCGAACATGTAAGTCATGCTTCTCCTTACGACGATTTGCAGCTGCCTTCAAGTGCTCTCGAGCTCCCTCAAATGCCACGTGCAACCTTGTTTGATGCTCTTAAACCCACTCATTTATACTACTGGACTCACGCTCCTGCCCCCTACCTGACAAAAAATCAACAGGGAGCCGAGGCTCTTGGCCAAGCATTAAGAAATAAGGAGACTCGCCAGTAGTTTGATGAGGGGTAGTGTTGTAACAGAAGAGTAATTGAGGGAGCGCAGAAGGCCAATGTACCTTTCGGGAATTTGGTAGGGTACGCAAAAGACTATGCGATTCTGTTAAATCGCTCACACTGCCCGTTACCCGCCGGATGATAAGGGGTAGTATGGGACTTTTCAATTTGATAGAGACTGCAAAGCTGTTGGATGAGGGAGGACTCAAAATTGTGTCCCTGATCAGAGTGAATACGAGCAGGGACACCAAACTTATAGAACCACTCAATCACTAAAACTTGTGCCACCGTCTCTGCTCTTTGATCCCGAGTGGGAACTGCAACTGTGTACTTGGTGAAGACATCAGTCATCAACAAGACATTCTCCAGCCCCAAACGGGAAGGCTCAAGAAGGGTGAAATCAATGGCCAAGATTTCATTCGGTCTAGATGGTAACAAATGGCCCATAAAGCTCTGACATACTGGCTGAGAATCCTTGGCAGCCTGACATCTCTCGCAGTCTCGACACCACTGAACTACATCTGATGTCAGGCCTGGACAATAACAACGTTGCTGTACCAACTCAGTGGTACGGTCAATACCTTGGTGCCCATGTCCTTGATGCATTTGTGTCATGACCTCTCCCTGCAGGGCAGATGGAAGAACCAACTGGAAAATCTCTTCACCCCCATCGGGACGGAATATTCGCTGATGCAAAATCCCTTCCCTTTCCAACAACCGATCCCACTGACGTAGGACCAAAGCGGTCTTAGACAGCAGTTTACGCTCCTCAAACATAGGGCATATTCCCCGCCTCCAAAAACTCAAAATCTCCCCAATCACCGGGTCCGCCTCCTGCAAGGCCCTCATGTCACTTGAAAATCTAGGCAAGGCCAAAATCACAGTTTGAGTCGCTGATGCAAATTTATCTGCCCCCAGTGCTTGCTTTACAGCAGCTGGGACTTCAGTCCCAGGCAACAATTCCCTTACCTCCAGCAAGCCAGGGGGGTCTCGTCTCGACAATGCATCAGCATTTTTGTTATTTTTACCTGACCGATACCTGAGGTCAAAGTCAAAGACTGCAAGCTCGGCAGCCCAACGTTGCTCCGTAGCCCCAAGCTTAGCCGTAGTCAAATGGCTCAGGGGGTTATTGTCGGTAAAAACAATACACTTTTGCCCCAACAGATATTCCCTAAATTTCTCGGTCATGGCCCACTTGAGCGCCAAAAATTCCAACTTCATGGAACTGTAGTTGGACATGTTGCGCTCAATGGGCCATAGACTACGACTAGCGTAAGCAATGGGTCGCACTTTACCATCTTGCTCCTGAGACAAAACTGCTCCTAAACCCCCGTGGCTAGCGTCTACCTCCAAGATAAAGGGCTGTGAGAAATTGGCATAAGCAAGCACTGGAGCGGTGGTAAGTCTACCCTTCAACTCAACAAAACTCTGCTGGCACTGCTCAGACCAGGCATTAGAGAAGGTCTGACTTGTTTGAGTCCTGGGCTTAACAGCCGTCCATTCTGCCACCAACTTATGCAGGGGGGCTGCCAGCTTTGCAAACCCCTCCACAAAGCGGCGGTATTAGCTGGCAAAACCCAAGAATGAGCGTAATTCTGACACACTTGTTGGGCGTTGCCATTCAGCTACAGCCTCAATCTTCCGAGGATCAGTAGAAACTACCTGTGCAGAGATCACATGTCCCAAATATCTTACTTCACGTTGAAAGAATGCACACTTTCCCAATTTGGCTTTAAGCCCCTCACGTTCCAGTCGGCTTAAGACAACTTCTAATCGCTCTAGATGCTGTGCTACTGAGGAAGAAAACACTATGATATCATCAAGATAAAGTAGTAATGATCTGCACTGCTGATCCCCAAACACCCGTTCCATTAAACGCTGGAAGGTACTCGGGGCATTACAAAGCCCAAAGGGCATTCGATTCCACTCGAACAACCCAAAAGGGGTGCAAAAAGCAGTCTTAGGCCTATCTTTCTCAGTGACGGGGACCTGATTGTATCCACTAGCCAAATCCATAGTGGAAAACCAACAGGCCCCCGTCAAGGAGTCCAATGATTCCTCAATGCGTGGCAAAGGGAAGGCATCTTTTCTCGTCTTTGCATTTAACTGACAGTAGTCCACGCACATACGCAGACCACCGTCTTTCTTTTTAACAAGAACAATAGGGGAAGCATAGGGGCTACAACTTTCCCTTATAATGCTGGCTTCCAACAACTGATTAATATGAGACTTTACCATTTCATACTCCGATGGTGGAATCCGCCGGTAGTGCTGACGAACAGGAACAGAATCCAGCAGAGGGATGTCATGGGAAATCAAATGGGTACAACCTAAATCAGTCTCATGGGATGAAAACACAGACTGGAACTTGTATAAAAGGGCTCTCACCTGTCCCTGCTCAAGTTCTGGCAAAACAGACAAATCTACTGCATCAATCTGTTCCTGTACATCAGGGGCCACCATCATGGCTTGGGAACTCACTGTAGCTCCAACAGGCTTAACTTCGGTTATCCCAGCAGGCAGACTAACTACACAGACACTATTTAGCATTCCCAAGACAGTGTTAGAATGCAACATAACATCAGCAGTTCCCACATTCACCACCGGTATGTAGGCAGTGCCTCTTATAACCTGCACAAGCGCCGGAGAAGCCAACAAGCCAGCGGGTAACCCAGACTCTGGGGGCTCAAACAGCACCACCCCCTCTGCATACTTCTCAGAACAGGTTGCTGCTACAAACTTCATCATGCCACCTGGGATGCGACATGACTTACGACCTCGCAATCTAACATGATCAGAATGCCTTACTGAACCCCTGTCTTCCATTCTGTGACAATGTTGAAACACCTGCATGACAAAACTAGGGGCATCAACGGTTACTGCCAAATCAAAAAGAGCAGGGCCATGTCATCCAAATAGCTCCTGGTAGCAACGACTTAGTACATTCATCCCCAGTACTCCTGGGACTTGGGTACAGATGCCACCAGGAGGATCCCGGACGACAAGCACTCCACACTTTGAAATGACTTGGCCACCCAATTCAACGTCCAATTCCATATAACAAAGAATTGAAAGACCATTAGCAGCCCAAAGCTGCAACCACTGGCACGACTTGAGTTGATCCTGACCCCATGGTTCAAAATGGTCACGAAAACAACTCTCTGTAATTGTAGACACCATGGAGCCAGTATCAACCAAACATGGAACCTGAACTCCTCCAATTTGAACAGCAAGATGTGGGCATGAAGACATTAAATGAGACATACTTAAACTTGAGCCGATCACTGCCCCAACCGCGCCTTGGCCCTGCGACACGGTGGGAACTAGTTTCCCGATAACTCAGTTGGACCAGGCTGTCTACCTCCAGTTGACGAAGCGGGCATAGGGAGTTGAGGGCGAGGGATTACACGTTCCCCATTACACTCTCTAGCAAAATGGCCAGGTCTTTGGCACCTCCTACATTTAACAGGGCCACGATGAGGGGACTGACTACGTGGCTGAAAGACCTGCAAGCGAGCAAAATTTTGAGTCAACTTATTTAACTGCTCTTGCTGTCATCTTATCATTTCCCTCAGCTCACTCAATTCAGATTGATGGGAAAATCTATCAACACACGACTCACATTGCACACCATACTGAATCCCATAGGCAGATGGAGCTGAATGACTTCGCCCCCTCGTGCTCCCCAACATACCCTCCCTTTCCCATCTAAGAGCTTCGCCCCGAACCTCTAACAACGTTAATGTGGGCTGGCGACGTATTAACTGTTTTAACTCTCGGCGAAGGGGAAGATCACAAACATGTTCAATAAACTGAACACGTAACAAGACTTGAGAATTTGGCATAGCATAAGGTGATTGCTGCTTCACCCGTTTCAGGAGGCCCATCAGAGCGAGTGAAAACTCCAGCAAAGTCTCACCCTCCTGTTGCTTCCTAGAAAAAAAATGCCTCCTGCAGTGACACATATGACTGTGAGCAACCATACATCCCTTGCCTCCCCCTCCAAATGGTCAGACAAAAAGAAAGCCCTATCAGAAACCGACAGGTGGCGAGCCTGCATACAAATTTGGACTTCTTCAACCCATTCGTCAATACTCAGACCAACCCTGCCATTAAATTTTGGACATTTCCTGTCTCGAGGAACAAAGACAAATCTTTCTGTCAGAACAGCCGGTGCGTTACTTGATTGAGGCGGGGGGCAACAGAAGGACCAGGAACAATAGGGGAGTCACTAGGGCCAGGTAGTGCAGGGAGACGTTCCTGACGCAACCGCTCATTCTCTGCCCGCAACTGAGCTACTACTTCCCTTAATTCCTGCAATTCTTCCTCCATATTTTTGACTGCAATAAGATTTAAGTAGACCCACAACAAAAATCAGAATCCACCAGACGTACGCTGCTGTTTTGTTGGACTACCAAAAAAAAAAAAAGAATAACGAAAAACAACCACCGATACCCGCGCCCCTGCCCAACACAGAAACCTGCCGACTACGCCAGACTGTAGCGTGGCCACAGAGGAGTAAATGGTACAATGAATAATACACAAGAATTAATTTAATGCTGACTACACCACCCCTTTCAAGTAAGGGGAACTAAACACGGACACACAGGTTCGTTACCATGGAGGGCAGAGACATGGGCATCATAATACAAAAGGTTTATTAATTTCACAATAATCAGATAAGACACTTTAAAACAACCAGACTAAGATATAGCCCAATGGGTTAAACCACTACAACTCAGTACACCACATACATAACTAGTATGACTAAGGCTTAACTGTAGCAGGGTAGGCCAGCCGTAGGGTGATTATTCTTGACCCACGCACACACACACAGTGAGATAAGTGATCACACACACACACACACGGCAATCCACACTTGTGCTCGAAACGCTACCAGAGTACTAGAACTAGCCTCCCTGCTCAGAAGCCTAAAACACAAGAAAAAAACAATTAATCAAAATTTAAACAAGGTTATACCAGAGCCTGATTGGAGATATATGGCATTCTTAAATTACGATCGAACAAGATTCAGCTGAAAATCAATTGCCACTTAATAAAAAGATACACAAAGAGGGTTTATAAAAGTAAATTACAAAATAAGCCAAATCAAATGAAGCAAGAAACAAATCAATAAAGAAACCAATACAATAAACAAAACGAACAGTACAAAGGGAACAGACAAACTCCACAACCAAAGAAACCAAACAAACGCACTTATACAAAGCTGGTAATTCTAGAATGGGAGGGCAGGCCGAAGCTCCCAGCCAACACGTACAGTGTGGAGTTAGTTGGAGCAGCTACAGCCAAGAATGGGAAGGACAAATAAACACACAGCAAAACAGCAACGTCGTAATCCTGTTTTATGAAGGAAGTGATTGCCCCAAGCCCCAACAGGACGGAATGCTCCCAAGGATAGCCCTGCTAAAAACAAGGATTCATTAACTTGTCAAATTCACTCATTAAGAAAGAGTGAAACTAAACATAACAGATTTTGGTCATCAGGAGACACAAGTTATACAGTTGCTCACAGCACAATTCTCACCAGTTTATTTGAAGATGAATTAACTCAAACCCAGCCGGGAATAATGGCAGCCTCACACACCACCGCAAAGCAAATGAAATTCCAGCTACAATAAATGAATTTAGTTAATGGATTTGCCGGAGCTCTTACAATATTAGCCAAACGGCTAACAACATACCTTTAATCAGAACCCACACACACCAAGGGCGGAGCTAGCAAATGACGCATCCCAGGAAGCCTAATTGCAGCCTTTATATCCGCAGTACCATGTTCTGATAGGCTGTCATTCTAATTACAGGGAAGGGAACTTATCCAGTCTGCCACACTAGGATAGCAAAGTCCACTAAAGGAGGTAGAGCTTTTTCACATATGGCTCCCAAACTCTGAAAAAAAAAAAAAAAAAAAAAAAGAAAGAAAGAAAAAAACACATGGATTTACGTTAACAAATATGTAAGATCCTCCCATTGGATAATTACTGCATGGATGATAATGTTATGTGCCCAAAGAATGAGGTCAGCTGACTACCTGAATATACTGAATGATCAGGTTATTACATCAATTCATTTTTTCTTCCCTGATGGCACGGGAATGTTTCAAGATGATAACATGATTCAAGATTCGAGAATTCATTGGGTTCAAATTTGTTTAAGAGTCGTTCAGGGAGCTGTAATGCTGCACCAGCAGAGGGAGCCTTCACCTGAGTACTGACTGAGTACCACTCCCTCTGCTTCAACATTAATTTCCTGTTTGGACAGTATTTTACAAGAGTCTGTGTGTTTGCTCATTGCGAAGTATTGCCAGTTTACCTTCCTTAGCAAGCGTTTCCCACTTGTTATTCTGCCTGTCTGTTCTGTGTATGATTCTGCCGGAGTTCTTGTTTACGATTGTTGGATTGCCCCATTGGATTGATAGCCTGATTTGGACTGACTCTGCCTTGTGGATTCCCATTGTGTATGTTGAAAGATTTGACTGCTATCATGGTACTGACTCTCTGCCTGATTTAATGATTCTGTCTCTGACATATTTTCCTAATAAACTTCTGCAAATGGATTCTAATGCCGCCTCAGCCTCGATGTTACAGGAGCATGCAACATTTCCACTGTTGGATTGTCAGAGTCAGACCTTGACCCCATTGAGAATCTTTGGGATGTGCTAGAAAAGACTTTGCACAGCGGTCCGACTATCCCATTATCAATACAAGATCTTGGCGAAAATGAATGCAACTCTGGACATGAATAAATGTTATGACAATACAGAAGCTTATCGAAACGGTGCCATTGCAAATCCGTGCTGTAATCAAAGCTAAAGTCCAACTAAATATTAGAGTGTGTAGACTTAATGTTAACTTAACTGACTGCTTCACTTCCACTTTAAAAACGACACAAAAATTAGTCACTGGGCACAAAACCAAGCTTCTGCTATGGCCATTCCAGTTCCCTGACCTGAACCCTGTAGAAAATGAGTGAGATGAACTGAAGAGGAGAAGCAACATCATGGAGCTGGGAATCTGAAGGGTCTGGAGAGATTCTGGATGAAGGAATGGTCTCTGGTCTCTTGACACGTGTTCTCCAACCACATCAGGCATTATAGGAGAAAATTCAGAGCTGTTATGCCAAAATGAATGTTTAAAAAAATATTGTGCCCGAGAGGTGTTTCAAAGATGGCCACTGAATGACATGACTTGCTTTAAAGGGACATTGATGCAGCATTAGTCCTTGACTGTTAGATTTTAAACTGTCTACAGGTGCTGGCCATATAATTAGAATATCATCAAAAAGTTGATTTCACTAATTCCATTCAAAAAGTTAAACTTGTATATTATATTTATTCATTATATTCATTCATACTGATATATTTCAAATGTTTATTTCTTTTAATTTTGATGATTAGAACTGACAACTAAGAAAAATCCCAAATTCAGTATCTCAGAAAATTAGAATATTGTAAAAATGTCCATTATTGACACCTTGTGCCACACTCTAATCAGCTAATTAAATCAAAACACCTGCAAAGGCCTTTAAATGATCTCTCAGTCTAGTTCTGTAGGCTACACAATCATGGGGGAGACTGTTGACTTGACAGTTGTCCAAAAGATAACGGTTGACACCTTGCAAAGGAGGGTCATTGCAAAAGATGCTGGCTGTTCACTGAGCTCTGTGTCCAAGCACATTAATAGAGAGGCAAAGGGAACGAAAATATGTGGTAGAAAAAAGTATACAAGCAATAGTGATAACCGCACCCTGGAGAGGATTGTGATACAAAACCCATTCAAAAATGTGGGGGAGATTCACAAAGAGTGGACTGCAGCTGAAGTAAAGTGTTTCAAGAACCACTATGCACAGACATATGCAAGACATAGGTTTCAGCTGTCGCATTTCTTGTGTCATGCCACTCAAAGTTATGTTCTCTGATGAAAGTAAATTGTGCATTTCCTCTGGAAATCAGTGTCCCAGAGTCTGGAGGAAGAGAGGAGAGGTACACAATAAACGTTGCTTGAGGTCCAGTGTAAAGTTTCCACAGTCAGTGATGGTGCCATGTCATTGGCTGGTGTTGGTCCAGTGTGTTTTCTGAGGTCCAAGATCAACGCTGCCGTATACCAGTAAGTTTTAGAGCACTTCATGCTTCCTACTGCTGACCAACTTCATGGAGATGCAGATTTCATATTCCAACAGGACTTGGCACCTGCACACAGTGCCAAAGCCACCAGTACCTGGTTTAAGGACCATGGTTTCCCTGTTCTTAATCAGCCAGCAAACTCGCCTGACCCATTCAAAATCCATGGGTTATATTGAAGAGGAAGATGCGATATGCCAGACTCAAGAATGCAGAAGAGCTTGAAGGCCACTATCAGAGCAACCTGGGTTCTCATAACTCCTGAGCAGTGCCACAGACTGATCCACTCCATGCCACACCGCATTGCTGCAGTAATTCAGGCAAAAGGAGCCCCAATTAAGTATTGAGTGCTGTACATGCTCATACTTTTCATGTTCATATTTTTCAGTTGGCCAAGATTTCTAAACATCATATTTTTTTTATTGGTCTTAAGTAATATTCTAATTTTCTGAGATACTGCATTTGGGATTTTCTTTATTTGTCAGTTATAATCTTCAAAATAAAAGAAATAAACCTTTGAAATATATCAGTCTGTGTGAATAAATATAATAAACAAGTTTCACTTTTTGAATGAAATTAGTGAAATAAATCAACTTTTTGATGATATTCTAATTATATTATAATTATATATATGGTAGTACTTCTTAAATCTCTAATGCCGAATGTTGCTACATTGTACCAAACCTTTTCTTTTCTTCTCTTCAATCTCACAAGGACATGATGCATATAGCATAGCAATAACTGATTAAAAATGAAGGATAGGCTTTTGAATTAGCTCATTTTTTAAAGTATTTTTCTAGCATTGTGAACCATGCTAGGTGCATGGAAGGTGCATGTTTTCAAAAAAAAAAAAAAATTGATTTTTGCCCATTTCAAATAGTATATTTCATGTTTTAGTAAGTAAACATAAGTTTCTTTCTTTTTTTTTGTTGCACAATAGACCCATTGTGTAGCTAATAGCTAATAATTCAGATCGTATTATGTAATAAAAGAACAAGTGTAAATAATGCACTTTCATAATGTATGCAAACAGAGTTAAATTATTATTATAATTATTATTATTATTGTTACATGGCTCTGTGGAATCCTTGATTCTAATTGTTCAGATATGCAAATGGGGAAAGCATATTGTAGCACCTGCTTAGGATCATGTTCGATCATTCGGGCTTCATATTGTAGGGATTCCTTTAGCCTTTTGGCATTTGCATATAAATGACAGAATCTAGCCCCATGGTATAGATTTATATGCATGCTTAATGGCAAAGCTCACCCCCATTATCTGGAAGATACTGAGCAGACAAACTCGGGTATCCCCATCTGTCTTCAAACCCATTCCGAGATAACTAGGTAGTCCTCGATGCCAGACTCCAAAGGGGCCTGGCTGAGCAGCCAACTCACATTCTCACAATACACAACACATAGACACTTTTATACATAAAAAGTGAAAATAACTTGACATACAGCCAAGTACGGTGGCCCATACTCGGAATTTGTGCTCTGCAATTAACCCATCCAAAGTGCACACAAACAGCCGTGAACACACACAAACTGTGAACACACACCCGGAGCTGTTGGCAGCCATTTATGCTGCGGCACCCGGGGAGCACATGGGGGTTCGATGCCTTGCTCAACCTAAGTTGCGATATTGCCAGCCCGAGACTCAAACCCACAACCTTAGGATTAGGAGTCAAACTCTCCAACCACTAGACCACGACTTCCCATTTAAATTATAATTAATCAGTTACAATTGTATCTGGTATATGCATGTGTTGTTTGTATATTTCACTATTGTAGTAGCCTAATTACAAATCTTTATTTATATTCATTATCATCATCATGGTTATATTCAGGTATATGAGTGGATCTCTGCTTTAAGAACTTTGACATACGTTGCCCTTGGTATCAAATGATCCAGATTACCAGTTCATCATGCCATTCATAAAATATGCAAACTATGTGTCACTGGGACAAAGCAACACTTTCCCGCTGAAACTATATGCCTTGCTATTGGTCAATCAAATCAAAAGGTATTACTGGGAAACCAGATAAAACCTCTTCCACACCCAAAAAGGTACCTCTCTTAACTTGTGGTTCCCTGAAGACACCCATTACCTAACCTTGGAAGTCTCACCACTCCCCTCCCGGTTGAGTCGGATCTTCTGGCAGTTTTCAGCAACTTTGTTGATTCACTTCGAAGCAGTCAACCCATGGATGTAATGACGAAGGTTTTACTCCTAACAGGATTCAACAGGAATTTATGCATTATACATTGACTAGGACACTTTACATAGCAACTATAGAACCAATGCAAGTAACCACTTTTTAACCATTTAGATGCGCTTCTAGGAATAGACCTCTTTAATTAAGGTGATGAGATTCTTTGATGGTTCTTAACGGGTTGTGAATTAGTTTATGAGTAAATACTGCCATGACTTTCCACTTTCTTGTGCGGGAGTGCTTGCTCGCTCTCTCTCACTGCAGTGCGCTCTCTCTCTCTCTCGCTCTCTCTCTCTCTCTCTCTACCCATGCCTTCCTTGCATTGGCATCTATGTTTAATGTGTGTGTATGTTTGTGTTTAGTCGGATGTTGCATGTTCCCCTGTAGTGTAGTTTAATAAACTTCCATATGTATTCACACTTGGTTGTCTGGGTTTGCTGCTCACAGGACGAGGTCACTTTAATGTTCCAGTTTTGTTACATTCTCTGGGAGCAATGTATTAGTAGTAAAATTATTTTTGGTGGCCAGAGAAATAATTTTAATTTGAGTCAATATACGATTAATACTGTCCTGCGGATGAACAAATCATTTTATTTTACTATTAATGCTATTATGCTACAAGTATTTCCTGAAGATTAATGTAGTTAATAATAACCCATTATGATTATGTACACCTCACTTTGAGCTAATTCGTTACAGTATCCCATAACCTATTCAGAAAAAGAAAAAAGAAAAAAAATAACAAATGATAGTGAATCAGGTTCATAATTAATAAAAAGAGAAAATAAAGAAAAAAAAAGTTATTCACAAATCCAATACATATATTTCAATGTACTGTTCAAATGTCCAAAAACATTTGCATTTATGTATTTGTCACAGATACACCACCAATCAACGACCTCAATCAATCGAGTTCTGATCACACGCAACTGACCGTCATACACTACTTACCAGCACCACAGTATAAGGACACACAGTTCACATAAGAACATTGTCTGGTCTCCACTGTGGACAAAGACTCAACGCTCATATGACAAGCTATTTACCTGATTCCTGTTTCAAGACTCCGATCTCCTTCATCGTCTCCTGGTAGATAGGCATTAATAGCCTCCAACAGGCCTTTTCATCAGCCATGCTCCTGGTTTAATCCTGACCTACAGAATCCTTTCATAGTAGAAAGTGGATGCCTTAACATCTGGAGTTGGAGCTGTTCTGTCCCATCAGCAAGGAATTATCCTCGGAGGGCTAATAAGATGTCAGTGTTTTTGATCCTGCTCTGACGGGTGTCCCCATCCCACAACTATGTCCCTTGCAACCAAATGACCTCATTAATCCATACAGCACATACTTCACTGGGCACTGATCATCCTGGGACCAATCAAAATTTCTGCTACAAGATCACTTCTGGTGGCCTGGAATGGCACATGACATCAGAAGGTACATGAGAAGATGTCGGAAATGTACAATGGCAAAGTCACCCTGCCACTTACCATCTGGGAAGCTTCTTCCTCTACCCATTTATCTGTGTCCATGGTCACACCTAGGAGTCGATTTTGTCACAGACTTACCAGAATCAAATGGTAATACCTGCATCCTAGTTGCCGTGGATAGGTCCTCCAAGGCCTGTTTTCTGGCACACCTGTAAGGTCTTCCAACAGCCATTAAAAACAGCAGAGGTACTATTTAACCACGTCTTTTAGCATCCACAAAGACATAGTATCAGATGGAGGTCCTAAGTTTCGAACAAGTTTTGAGGGATATTTCTTCTTCCTCCTAGGTGTGACAGTAAGCCTCTCTTCTGGATACCACCCACAGAGCAAATGTCAAACAGAGAGAAAGATCCAGGAGATACCGCTACCTCCGTACCTTCTACCACAGCCACCAGAACTCCTGGAACCAATTTATCACATGGGCCAAGTACACACAGAAATCTCTATGTCAGCCCTATATGGATCTCACCTCCTTCCAATGCATACTCTGCTATCAACCACCTCTGTTCCCCTGGACTGGGGAACCTTAGGACATACCATCAGTCACTCATTCGTTCGAGGAGAGTGAGAGGGTCTGGAACTCAGCACACTAACATCTTCAATGTGCAGTACGACATCACAAACATCATGCTGATGTCCGGAGAACCTCCACTCCCATATATACCCAGGACAGACCGCATGGCTCTCCACCCGGGACATCTGACTAAGACTTATCTGCAAAAAAACGAACTCCCAGATTCATTGGTCCGTTCCCCATTATCCGTCAAGTTAATCCAGTCACGTATAAACTCAAGCTCCCTTCACAATATAGTATTCATCCCACATTCAATGTCTCTCTGCTCAAGTCCTACCACTCACCAGTTTCTCCTGTCTCCACAGAGCCTGGTCCCATAGACAAAGCCCCATCTCCTGTTGATACTCAGTGTAGTATTCGTCTCCAGAACCGCGACTCTCCATGGACCCAGTGGTCCTCAGAAAGGATTTACAATACACTACAGGCTGCCAGAATTCCTATCAATCAAGATTTATCCTCGCAACCTCCACCCAATTCTGATCTTACCGATGCCAGTGCTCAACTAATCCAGGCTGTCAAAAGCCTTTCAAATACTGTTAAGTTTCTAGAATCCAAAATGGCTATCTTCGAGAATGCTGTCGCTGGTTGGCTCCTGGCTCTACTCCACCAATATTTAGTACAGTCTACCTCCGGCTCTTCCTCTTGCATCCGGATCCAACGACCAACTAAGTGTCCCCTCTACATCCTCAGGAATCCAGGCACCTAATCAGTCGGCTAACACTTCAAGCCAAGATGTTAATGCCCCACCATCAACATCACATTAAATTACATTCTATCTACTGCAGTTCCAGCACAAGCTTTTGGTAGGCGTTTGTTTCAATTGCTGCAGTAACAGTATCACCCCAAACCAGACAAAATATTATCCAAGGAAAAAATAAAACAAACTGAAAGTGACGTGAAATACAGCCAATTATGGTGACCCATACTCAGAATTCATGCTCTGCATTTAGCCCATCCAAACTACACATACACAGCAGTGAATACACACCATGAACACACACCCGGAGCAGTGGGCAGCCATTTATGCTGCGGCACCCGGGGAGCAGTTTGGGGTTCGTTGCCTTGCTCAAGGGAACCCAAGTCATGCTATTGTCGGTCCGTGTCTTGAAGCCACAACCCTAGGGTTAGGAGTCAAACTCTCTAACCACTTGGCCACGACTTCCCCGAAAGACATGAAAATACATTAACCTAGCTTCATTCATGCTTCCTTCACCTTCAATCGATCATTAAAAGGTAGAATTTGGTGATGTGGCAGTCTAGCTCAAACCGTCCGATCCCAGACTGCAACGTAACCTCTAATTCGTCAAATTCTTAATTGCTTTCTGTATTTACAGAGATATCTTATGTCAAGTGTTTCCTAAACTTAGAGAGGAATTAGACCTTTATTTGCCAATTATGGCAGATTTCATTTAAAGGTACTGGGGTACGCTGTTTTACGAATATCATAAATCCCTCTCCACAAAGTCTGCATCTCTCCTTCTCTATTTAACTCAAGGATTGACTAGTCAATCATGGATACCGAACTGATAGTTCGTCATTTTGGAGGCCAGAAAATTCTGGCATGTCCAATCTGCAGCTTGCATGGTCAGTCTGCATCTTTTTGCCCTAAAACTTACAATAGCCAAGATACAGACGCTGGGCATGGTGCTGCAAACTGAAAGATGCCAGAGGGCATCCCATTCTGAATTTTAACGGTTCTGCTTTATGTAATAATTTTATTGAATCCGCGTATTCCTTCCCTAATTGTAAATTTTCTCATGAAATAAAAAGAGGTAAATAAAGGTTATGTAATCGGTCCTCTCTCTTCTCCTCCATTTAGTCCCTTTAGGGTTAATTCGCTGCCACCCAGAAATAACGCTAGCATTAATTAATATTTTACCTCAGAACCTTTTTCTCTGCATTACGCTTCGGTTGAAAATGCTATCCAGTTAATCGAGTTAGCTGGCCAAGGTGCTTGGCTGGCTAAAGCAGATATCATGGACGCTTTCAAAATTATATTGATACTAATTATATTATACTGAGTGGGCTTTTTTGGCGTCAGATGGAATGCAAAAAGTTTACTTCGCAGTTAGACTCACGTTCAGATGCCGGAGGAGTCTAAAAATTCTCAACTGTCTATCAGAAGATCCTGTTGAACGTCTGTAAGCTCCCTTTTGTCTTGCACTTGCTGGACGTTTTTTTTTTTTTTGCTTGTCAATTTTCCCTCTTCTAAAACTCTAGTCCTTGACACACTTAAACAGGTTTTTAGTGACGCGGGTGTTCCCCTAAAACAGTGGGTCCTGGGCATCTCACTAGATACGCTTAAAATGCAAGATTCTTTTCCAAATGAGAAACTCGTCAGAATTAGATTGGTTATGGAGACTTTATCTATTATCACTGTATCAAAATGTGACATGCTTTCTCGACTTGGTCATCTAAATTATGCCATGACTATAATTCCCCAAGGCAGATATCTTTTATATCTCATCTGTTAACTTTAGCTCATTCCGTACTGAATCTATATGATTTGATGCGTTTAGATGAAGGAAGTTTATCCGATCTCAAATTCTGGACTCTCTTGCTAAATAATTGGAACGGCATCTCTTTTTTTCTGTAATGATGTTTCAGAATTGTCTAATGATTTAGAACATTTTCACAGATGCCACACCCACACCCTTGTTTTTTCAAGGGCAAATGTTCACTGAAACTGGCCGAATGATTTTCCTAAACAATCATCAGGTTTCGTCTCATTAGCTCTTCACAAAATATATCCTATCATCGTAGCCAGTTCTCTTTGTGGTGCAGCGTGGTCCTATAAGCACATAATTATGTTTTGCGATAATGAAGCTACGGTCGCCATTATTAATAAAGGGAGATCTAATTGCCATTTGATTATGCCGATTCTGATGAGACTGAACTGGCAGTCAGTTATCCACAATTTTATCTTTAAAGCTATTCACATTCCTGGCCACTGTAATACCATAGCTGATGCACTTTCTCGTTTTCAGGTTTTCAGACGTCTATGCCCATCAGCCGGGCAGGATCCAACTTCAGAAATCCTGCTAAATTAGCCTTTTGGTAGAAATGTAAGTGTAACCGTAAGTTTTACTAGGAAGACTTAAAGCCATGTCACATTCCAATTAGATCTAGCCAATCCGCTCTCAACACAAGGGATATAAAAGCACTCTACTTACATTCCATTGTGTTTGCAGATATTGCCACTAATGTTTCCCTCCATCTTCCCCGCCACCACCAAGTTGGCCCTGTCCGTGCGTGGGGAAGGCTCTGCCCTACCTTCATCAGGATTAGCTGGTATCTACTATAACCTCCCTCCTTTTTTTAAAAGGCACAGCTACTGATAATTTTTAAAGGTAGGAGCCCACCAACCAAATTTAACATAAGCACCTAAAATACTGTTCAATCAAATGTCAACCAAGACAAGCAATACATTTTGTACCAACACAGATAGAAGAGTTATATCAGATTATTATTGAATATTAAGAATGGGCAAAAACAACAGACAAGGAAAATTAAAGCAAAATAAACCAGCCAACTCATTTAAAGAAGACTTTAAAGTGCAATCATCAAACCCCGTAAGCATAGAGACAAACATCATAGAAACCAAAGTGAATTTTGGTATGAAAAACCTTAAACGACCATTGTCCATATAGAATCCAAACTGTCAACTGAGAATGTCCGTTAAACTCAACATAGAGGACGATGATAATGATGCTGACAATGTCTTTTTCAATGAGCATCAAACAATAATCAAATCTGATAACCATCCACCATGTGCTTCCCAACTGAGGCTTTAGTCATTGTGGAATGAATATTTCCAAAAGATCCACTGGACAGTGGAAATGCTCCTCACATCCCCATTGTACATATTAGTAGTGATTAACTACCAGTACTAAAGTCTTTCTAAACAGAATGTACAAAGATGTTAGCTGGCTAACAAAGCCATATTACACAGAGCAACAATGCTAAACAAAATTTAAATACACAAATAAAGTATTTTAGTTAGAGAAATACAAGACTTAAACAGAAAATCACTTACATGATTGAGCTTGAAACACATATTTCTCAATCTGGACTGTATTGTAATGTATTGAATACTTGAGGAGAAAACCATGCTTCCACTTCGCCAAACAGATCTCTCTTTCCTCTTCTTCTTCTTCCTTGGATTTTTTGGCGTATTCTGCACCTTAGGCACATACCGCCACCAACTGTTCCTATTCATACATGGATGACAGTCTTGCCTCTAATCAGATTTTAGTTATTTATTTATTTAATTTTTAATTTTATTTCGGGTTCACCCAAGCTGTATTTCTGGCTGCTGCCATGGCAAAAAAAAAAAACAGCTTATGTGTTCCCCTATTCCTTTGCTTTATTTATGTAACTATCAAATTAGTTTATTTAATCCTGTGTATACTAAATATTACATTACTATTCTTTGATTAATACTTTCTTTTAATTACTCTCTTTCTCTACTACCTAACTGGGATTTAAACTAGAGGAAAAGAGTAATTTATGGTCCCTAGAGGACAGGAGTAGTACTACAACCTACTATAACCATAACAGAACTATGGACTGTTACACTACAAACTTCAGATCCACGCTACGGATGGGACCGACACCAAAATAATTTTGTTATTTGTATGGTTTTGTAAAAAAAAATATTTTTTGTCCACATCTACTTTCTGGTATAACTGAATAAATGTGTTTTAATATCCAGCCCTCGAACTGAATCCAACATTCACATCAGTGTATAATATTGCTTTTTCCCACTGGTTTGATTTAAAAAGCTTTTGTCTTTATCTGGTGGACACTGTGAACGTGAATTCGTCTATGTCTAACCAACTCTAATGTTTAGTTTATGTGAATTTAAATTTAGCTGCATTTAGCTGTAGGAGTTCATTAAACTTGGGTGATTTTCTCAAAGGATCTGCTTAAGGTGTTATTCTGCACCTTGTAGCACCTTGAAATAAAATGAGATCAGCTAATCATCCGTGCATATTACACACAGAAGATTTTATATGAACCCAATAGAATATTAAAAAAGGCTTCTTCCACAGTATTTAAGGAAAGAAAAAAAAAATATATATATATATATATATATATATATATATATATATATATATATATATATATATATTTATTTTCTCTAAAAGAAAGTAACTGGCACCATGGCAAATGAATGATCTCAGTATTCTTTCCTTTAGAATATCTGTGCATGCTAGCTATATTAACATTGCAACAAAGAACATGTACTGCACATCGAGTCTGATGTCTGCAATGGTATTATCAAAAATCAACTGTGTTGGTGATTGGTTTTAAATGTCAAACAGTATAATTTTAGACTATGTCCAGCAAGAGTGCATTTGATTGTTTAAAACTAATAATATATTTTGATTTGCTACATATTATTGCTACATATTATGACTAATATCTAGCTTTATTAACACAAAATTCTAATATTCTAATTTTCTAAAAGCACCACTTTTAAAAGAGATACTGAATTTGGGATTGTCCTTAGATGTCAGTTATAAACATCAAAATTAAAAGAAATAAACATCTGAAATATATCAGTCTGTGTGTAATGAGTGTAACTTTTTGATGATATTCTAATTATATGACCAGCACCTTTATGTGATTATAGATGTATCATTTAGACCAATCAGACACAAACCTATTTGTTATATTTAACAAATAATATCCAATGCCCCCTCATCTAACCAAAGGGTCTATGGACCCTTCCCCCAAAATGCAACTATAATCAGAACAGGCCTCTGGTTCCATAGCAACCAAAGGTAATATAGACTATTGATATTATATATATATATATATATATATATATATATATATATATATATATATATATATATATATATATATATATATATATATATATATGTGAATGTACAGCATTAACTTTTGTGCAAAAAACAATAGTGCAGTAACATGCAAATTGAATCCAACTACATGATGACAATAGCAGCAGTAACAGTAACACATTTGCAAATTGAGCTGAGGCTACATGAGTAATATCAACAAATATACAATAGTAGTAATAACAGCAATAGCATTACGAATGTTCAAATGATATTAAATAATTTGGACAGACTGTTCTCTGAAATAAATACATGTCAGTCCCATTAGCCAGGTATTTAAAGCTGCTCACCCACTCCACTTCAAGCTATCGGATAAACAGTGGCTGGTGAGTTTTCCTCCTTTTCCTCAAGTCTACTATCATCTACTTTGTCTTGTCCATGTTGAGGGTAAAATTGTTGTCCTCACACCATATCACAAGACTGTCCACATTTCTCCTGTAGGCTACTTCATCCCCGCCAGTGATCCGTCCTATCGTAGTACAAGTACAAGCAGCTTTTGTTGAGTTTGTGAGGAATGACCATATTGAAGACAGAGCTATAATCAGTAAAGAGCATCCTAATGTAAGTGTCCTTACCTTCCGGGTGAGAGAGGGAAATATTGAGGGCAAAGCAGCAATGGCCTCTGACGTGGACCTGTTGGTATGTGTACTGCAGTGGGTCTAATATGTCCGGCATACTACTCTGAATGTGAGTCAACACCACTCTCTCAAAACATTTCATGATGATTGGAGGGAGTGCTACTGGTCTGTAGTCATTCAGGCAGGTCGGGGTGCTCTACTTGGGAAGAGGGACAATGTTCTTGGTCTTGAAGCAGGTGGGTATGATGCTTTGACTGAGTGAAGGTTTGAAAATGGAAGTGAGTACGTCAGCCAGCTCCATAGCACAAGCTCTGATGGCCCATCCATGGATGTTGTCTGGTCCAGCTTTGGTGAGTGGTCCATGTGTGTGAATGTCTCCTTCCTGAGTTGATGCTGGAGGTCTCAAAGCAGGCATAGAAGGTGTTAATGTCATCTGGTATGCTGTCTGAGGAGCTAATAGTAGTGCTCGTGGTGGTCCTGTAGTCTGTGATGTGTTGCATGCCTTGCCACATCTGCCCGGCATCTGCAGTCCAGCTTCACTCTGTACTGTCTCTTGGGTGCTGTTATGGTTTTTCTCAGTCCGTACTTAGAATCTCCGTACTCTGTCTTGTTGCCTGATGTAAATGCAAGATATTGAGCACACAGCTGACTGATTATCCAGGGCTTCTGATTGTGAAACTTCCTGACTTGTATGGTGGGTAAGATGTTGTTTGCAATGTAATTTGCATTGATTAAAGTTGCCAGCTACAATAAAAATGGCATCAGGGTAAGCCACCTCTATTGAGCTTCCCATACGAAAGGAAAATATATTTACCAATATATTTCTTAAAATATATTGTCATATATTGTAATATATTATTTTCCCTTTTTATTTTCTAATATTTTATATTTTTGAATACATTTAATAATATATTAATGATACATATATTATATAATATATTGCAAAATATACAAATGATTGCCGCTTTCAATATATTGCAATATATTGGAAAAAATAAATATATATACATGATATTTTCCAATATACTGCAATATATTTTTGTTTCATAAGGGTTAGTACATCATGGAGCTTGTCTAGCGCTACTGTGGAGTTAGCTCACTTGGGGGGTGTAAAAAGCAGCTATAAACACAGCAGTAAATTCCCTTTGTAGATAATAGGGATGACATTTCAGCAATAAAAACTCAACGTCTGGTGAGCAGTGCTTAAAAACAGTCTCAGCAGCATAAGTTGTTAATAAACACACACACACCACCCCCTTTAGCCTTACCGGAGGCTGCGGTCCAGTCTCCTCGGTGTATGGACTGAGTCTGTAGCTGAACAGAAGATTCCGGGACTTTTTCTGAAAACCAGGTCTTTGTGAAAATGAGAGCCCAGCATTATCTTATTTCTCGCTGTGATGTAACCCTTTCTCTCAGCTCGTCCAGTTTGTTTTCCAGAGATCATACATTAGCTGTATGATCTCTGTCATCTAACAACAGGCTGGGCAGCGGTGGTTGGTTAGTGCAAGCTTTTAGCATAGGATGAAGCCCTCCCTTGCCTCGCTTGTGTCACCGTCTCCAGAGCACTCTCCTCGGGTCAGCTACCTCACTCGAGCTCGGTGCTTCGGGGCCTTCCTGAGGGTGGTAATGTGGTGTAGCTATGGAGACATAAAACTAGTAAATTCAAGATGGTTGTCTGAATTGGCGATGTCCAGTCGTGCCTGTCTGCTGAACATTAACAGTGCAACACATTTGTGCAGGGCAGGTAAAACAAAAAACAAATATATATATATATATATTTTAAATCAGTTAAATATACCTATACATCAATTTCAGAAGAAATTTATCTTCTTCTGTGTGACAATTCATTTTAATCTGCAATGTTGTTTTAGCCTACTAGCACCAATGCTTGCACCTAAAATAAATGAATAAATAAATAAACACTGCCCTAAGGCAGGTGGAAGTCAAACGAAATTATACAGTCTCTCACCTTCCAACACACCATTTTCTCATTTCTCTTTCCATCACAGAACGAGTGCTCAGAGTTGAAGAAGAGACTTATACAACAATATAATCACACTTCTTTACAGGAAATTAGATAGTATCACTGTGCAGCTTTCTTCTCAAGGTTTCTGTAAAATGAAAAAGAAGGGGACTGATTATCTTTGTTTTGCAGCAGCAACATTGCTGGTCATATAATTAGAGTAATTACTTCAACGCTATCATGCTAACTGAACTCCACTCCACCCCCATTTCAGTGCAATAGCACTCTGATTGCCATGGTTACATACTGTACTAAACCAACAACACAAAGCTGACATGCTATGAGGGTCAGTAATAAATCCAACAAGAACAAAAACACAAACTCATTCTGAGAATCACATAATAGGTTTTTTCTTTCTTTCTTTCTTTCTTTCTTTCTTTCTTTCTTTCTTTCTTTCTTTTACTCTTCAATGTGTATGTTGATGCAATTTTTCTTTGTCTGGCACTGCAATGTACCTCTATGTAAAAGTTATTTTCTGAATATTGCATTTAATTACAAAATGTAATTCCATCTTTTTAGCATTTATACTTTGCATTTACATTTAATGCAAATGGTTCATTTTAATAATAATAATAATAATAATAATAATAATAATAATAATAAAAACCTTATGTGAGAAGTTTTTTTTTTTTTTGCTGCACTAACCTGTTACACTTGCACAGTTTCTGTATTCATTGACATGAATCAAATGGACAGGAAAAAATACAAACACTGAAATGTATGCAAAGCTGCAAAAATTATATTACATATTAAACTATGCAAATACAAGCTATGAACTTATCTCATTTTATTTACCAATGTTTTCTGACCTTTGATTATTACATTCCGCCATGCAAAATACATTACTTAAATGTCACATTTAATATGTTTATTTTTAGTGCTAAAATTACAATATTAAACCTCCTCCTGTTTCTGCAATGTGATAGAGTTTGTTTTCCTCTGCATTTTATGTCAAGTTTGCCTTTATATTTACTCACATTTGCATAGAATTTGCAATGATGTTCAATAAAACATACAATATTAAAATACTTACAGCATCTATAATGTAAATTATTTAAATATGAACTTTACAGACATACAAATGTTTATGAATAATTTTATCTAGGAATTTTCAATGAATGGTATTAATAGGTTGATTATAGTGAATTTAGGATAAATGAGATTATAGTTTCAGTTGCAATAATATGAAGGTATTTTTGATTCAAAACGACTGTACACCTGTGCCAGTGCGATTTGTAGTTGTGGAGAAAAGCCACACATGTGTATCAGTAAATATGAAGTCACAGAGAGAAATGTTTTAAGTGTTGCAAACCTGTAGACTTTTTTTCTCTCCCACAAACACAACAGTTACACCTTCTCAAATTCTTCATTGCAGGTGCACAAATCCTATTCTACAAATCACAAATTAAGAAACTTGTTCGTTCACATTTTTGATACAATTGCTGAAGTGAATATGGTGCAAAATGCATTTACACACATCAAGAAATGTGAAGTCGTGGAGAAATGTTGAACATCCGCAAATCAGTACGTGAATTCATCCAATGAGAGTTGCACACTTGTACTGTAAAATATTTTCTCAGAAATGTCTTGTATGTTTTTCTAACACAAACACAAAGTACATAACTACAGCTGCTTGAATCTGCTGCGATGAATCTTAAACACTGTTTTTCGCTTTCAAGTGACAAGTTTCGCGCTCTCCCTTTTGCACCGAGATATTTGGATCAAAAGTGATTTGTGCATCTGTAGAGGTAGTGGGCGGGACTGTTTAGAGATTACAGATTTTCAGCCAATCAGAAGAGCTACTTTCGCTCGTTGATGAGTAGGGGGAGGCTGCAGACCTGGAGCCGGTAGATATACAGCAGTTTTACGCCCCTGTTGTTCCTCATGCATCCAGTAAGGGGAGGGTGCAGACCTATGACCTACTGCAGAATGTATTATTTATATTTATTTATAAACTGTTTTTATATACAGGAAACTGACTGATATATGATGTTGTGAATTTATATTAAGTTACATTTAGATATTAACCATATTCAGGCCATTAGACATACAGTACTGTGTAATCAATGGATCCTAAATGAAATATTTGCTGTACAATTGACAATTGGTCGTCATACAGTAACAAAAAATTTCCTACATTGTCACAAACGAGACAGGAGGCAGACAGGATGGACCGTATGTGAGTTTTATTAGCAGAATGCTCCGAACCAGACGGGAATATCAGAGTGAGAGCGAGTATGGACCAATATCAATACAACGGAACGATCTCTGATCACAGTAAGTGGAAGTGGAATCACCGAAGGAGGACTGAAGGCAGAAGAAGATTGGCCGATCTTTGAGGGTTCTCAGAAGATTCGCGGATTCTCAGGCGAGTGTTGAGATAGAGTCTGTAAGCCATGTAATGACGAGATCAGACGGAGACTGAAGGTTGAGAGTGGGTATATAAGGGTGAGCAGTGATGAAGGATAGCAGGTGATGGTGATGAGGATGAAGAGATGCAGGTGATGACAATTAATATTCAGGGGATGACGAGCGAGTGGGTGGAGGGAGTGATGATGATGGTGGTGGAATCCTGACAGTACCCCCTCCTCCCGAGGCGGCTCTTGACGCTTGAGAAGAGGGGCATTGGCGACGGCGAGGCCTACCACGACCTCTGGGGGCAGGACGATCAGGATGGTCTGCATGAAACTGGGTGAGGAGGGTTGGGTCCAGAATGTCTTCGCGGGGTACCCATGAGCGTTCCTCGGGGCCATAATCCTCCCAGTCGACTAGATATTCCAGCCGGGGGCCTCGTCGCCGCGAATCCATGATGTTGCGGACACGGTAGATAGGCTCCTCTTCTACTGGAACGGGAGGAGGAGGTAAGTCCCTAGGTCCTGGATCTGAGGGAGGAGAAGTGACAGGATCAATGAAGGGTTTTAACAAGGAGACGTGAAATGAGGGTGAAAACTTGTAATGAGGTGGGAGGTTGAGCCTGTAAGTGACTTCATTCAGCTGCCTCTGCACGGTAAATGGTCCGATGTATCGGGGACTCAGCTTACGGCAGGGCAGGCGAAGGCGGATGTCTCGGGTTGAAAGCCACACCTTCTGACCCGGTTGGTACTGGGGAGGGTCTGTCCGTCGACGATCGGCTTGGGTCTTGTGCCTTCGCACTGCCTGTTGGAGGTGAACGTGAGCTGAGTCCCATACCCTCTCGCTCTGATGGAACCAATAGTCAACGGCTGGGACCTCCGAGGGCTCCCCAGACCAAGGGAATAGAGGAGGTTGAAAACCCAGGATACATTGAAAAGGAGTGAGCCCGGTGGTGGATTGCCTGAGAGAATTCTGGGCGTATTCAGCCCAGGGGAGGTAGCGGCTCCAGCTGTCCTGGTACTGGTGGCAATATGACCTGAGGTACCGTCCTATCTCCTGGATCTTCCGCTCAGTCTGGCCGTTCGTCTGAGGGTGGTATCCTGAGGATAGACTAACAGTTACCCCAAGTAGTCGGAAGAAGGCTTGCCATACCCGAGATATGAACTGCGGACCTCTATCCGATACTATATCTTCGGGAATTCCAAAATTTCTGAAAACATGGTGGAACAAAGCCTCCGCGGTCTCAAAGGCGGTAGGGAGTCCAGGTAAGGGGATCAGCTTGCAAGCCTTCGAGAACCGATCCACTGCTACTAGAATACAGGTGAAGTTGTTAGATTTAGGAAGGTCAGTCATGAAGTCTACACCTAGATGAGACCATGGACGACGGGGTATAGGAAGAGGTACGAGTTTACCCTCCGGGAGTTTTCTGGGAGTATTAGAGATGGCGCAGACTGAGCACCCTTGGACAAACCGGGAGACATCTTGGGAGATAGATGGCCACCAGTACCGTTGACTGAGGAGCGAGAGGGTACGCCTGCTACCTGGATGACCAGAGCCCGGAGCTGTATGAGCAGAGTCCAGAAGGGCGGTGCGGAATTGTTGAGGTACAAAGGTGAGCCCCTCTGGACCTCCCGGCGGAGCGGGATGGAGACGGTTTTCCTGGGATACCTGATCGTCTATGTCCCAGAGGATTGGACAGGCGAACACGGCTGGAGGGAGAATGGGTTCAGGGCGGTACTCCTCAGACGAGGAATGATGGAGGCGAGAGAGAGCGTCAGCTTTTCCATTCTTACAGCCGGGTCGGTAGGTAACAACGAAATCAAAACGGGTGAAGAAGAGAGCCCAGCGGGCCTGACGAGGATTGAGCCGCTTGGCTTCTTTGAGGTATTCCAGATTACGATGATCGGTGATTACTTGAAATTGGTGATTGGCTCCCTCCAGCCAATGCCTCCACTCTTCCAAGGCAAGCTTGATTGCAAGCAGTTCCCGATTTCCGATGTCATAGTTTCGCTCCGCCGGGGACAGCTTCTTGGAGAAGAAGGCACATGGATGGAGTCTGGAAGGTTCACCCTGCCGCTGGGAGAGGACTGCTCCTACTCCAGTAGAAGACGCATCAACCTCGACGACAAATGGCAGATCTGGATCAGGATGGGCGAGGACGGGAGCGGTTGAAAAGGCGTCTTTTAATTGTTGGAAGGCTTGGATGGCTTCGGGGGAGAAGGATAGAGACTTGGTCTGGCCCTTCAAAGAGGAGGTCAGAGGAGCACTGATAATGCTGTAGTTATGGATGAATCTCCTGTAAAAGTTGGCAAATCCGAGGAATCTTTGAAGCTCTTTCACTGTAGTGGGCTGCGGCCAGTTCCGGATGGTATCCACCTTCCTCTGGTCCATTTGCACACCATGCTGATTTATGATATAGCCCAAAAACTGTACCGATGTGGTGTGAAATTCACATTTCTCCAATTTCAGGAATAAATGATGGGCTCTCAATTTCTGCAGGACCAGAGTGACATGGCGTCTGTGTTCATGAAGTGATGATGAATAGATGAGGATATCATCCAAGTAGACTACAACAAATCTATTGAGGTACTCTCGGAACACTTCATTCATATAATTCTGAAAGACTGCAGGGGCGTTGGATAGGCCGAACGGCATTACCCTGTACTCATAGTGGCCGGAAGGGGTGACGAAAGCAGTCTTCCACTCGTCACCCCGACGGATACGGATTAAGTTGTATGCACTGCGCAGATCCAACTTGGAGAATATACGGGCCCCACGTAGTTGTTCCAGGGCTGCTGGGACCAGAGGAAGGGGGTAGCGAAATTTGACCGTTTGGGAGTTGAGATGGCGGTAATCAATACACGGTCGCAAGCCTCCATCCTTCTTAGCCACGAAAAAGAAGCTGGAAGCGGCAGGTGAAACCGATGGTCGGATGAACTGCTGCTGAAGGGCTTCTTTCACATACTCCTCCATGGCCTTCTGTTCCGGGATGGAGAGAGGGTAGATACGGCCTTTAGGTAGAGTGGCTCCAGGTAGCAGGTCGATGGCGCAGTCCCATGGCCGATGGGGTGGTAACTTGGTCGCCAACTGCTTGCTGAACACATCCTGGAACCCCCTGTACTCAGCAGGAATCTCCACTTGATGCTGGACTTCTGGACTCTCAACTGAAGTCGAACAGACTGGGAGTTTGGGTTTGAGCACGGAGGACAAAGAAGAGGGAGAAGATAGGGCTTTCTTCTTGACTGGAGCTAGACAGGTATGTGTACAGTTTTCTCCCCAACGAAGAACCTCCCCGGATTTCCAGTCAATGGTGGGCTGATGTTGGATCAACCAGGGGCGTCCCAGGATGAGCTCAGCAGTAGACTCCTCCAGCACCAGGAATGAGATCTCTTCTGTGTGTAAACAGCCAATGCGGAGCGTTAATGTGGGAGAGACATGACTGATTCGACCTCGACCCAGCGGCTTTCCTTGGATGGTTTGAACTCTGAGCTCTTGAAGGCTGCGGTGCTTGCGGACGTTCAGTTTTTGGAGGAGCTGGGTTGAAATGAAGTTCCCCGCTGAACCGGAGTCGAGAAGGGCTTGCGCTGAGACACAGATATGCGGGGTTAGTAGATGAACCATGGTACGATTTAAAGATTCCACTTTAGGAGGGATCTGAATGGAGCTTACCGCAGAACGTTGAGGTCGAACAGGACAGGAGCAGATGAGGTGATTGTCGCTCCCGCAGTACAGACAGAGGTGAAGCTGGATACGACGCTGGCGCTCAGAAGGAGTGAGATGGGTGGAGTCCACTTGCATGGGCTCAGGTGCTGGAGGAGAAGCAATGGGAATCGAGGACGGAGGACTGACAGCGGTAGACGGATTGTCACAGGCAGATAAGCGTTGTGAAACTCGAATGGTCTTCTGAATGAGGTTCTCAATTCCCATGGAGTCATCATAAACAACCAATAGCTGACGGATGTTCGGATTCAGGCCATGGCGGAAAGCGGTAATCAGGGCTGACTCGTTCCAGCCACAGGATGCCGCCAGGGTGCGAAACTGGAGGGCATACGTACTGACAAAGGAGTTTCCTTGACGGAGATTGTAAAGCTGATCGTGAACTGAGAGATCTGAAACAGCCTGGCCAAAGACTTCCTTAAAATGAGACATGAAACCTGACAGGGACTTTAACACTGGGGAGTCTGAATTCCAAAGAGATTGTGCCCACTGGAGAGCTCTGCCAGAGAGTAGAGAAATAATAAAGGCCACCCGGGCGGAATCATCGGTAAACTGATGCGCTTGCATTTGGAAATATAGTGAAACCTGAAGCAAAAAACCGCTGCAATCCTCCTCCTCACCACTGAACGGCGCTGGTCGGGCCATGGGACTCGCAGAGGCAGCCGGCGAAGTAGCGGGTGTTTGCGGAAGTTGATGTTGGCGTGCAGAGTGAAGGATTGCTTCAGGGATGGCGGAAGGGTTGTCCGGTAAAGAAGAGAAGATTGACTGGCGCACTGCTCGCACTAGTTCGGCAAACGGGTCTTGAGATGGATTTCCCCCAGGCTCCGTAGGATTCTGCATCTTTGGTCTGATCTTCTGTCACAAACGAGACAGGAGGCAGACAGGATGGACCGTATGTGAGTTTTATTAGCAGAATGCTCCGAACCAGACGGGAATATCAGAGTGAGAGCGAGTATGGACCAATATCAATACAACGGAACGATCTCTGATCACAGTAAGTGGAAGTGGAATCACCGAAGGAGGACTGAAGGCAGAAGAAGATTGGCCGATCTTTGAGGGTTCTCAGAAGATTCGCGGATTCTCAGGCGAGTGTTGAGATAGAGTCTGTAAGCCATGTAATGACGAGATCAGACGGAGACTGAAGGTTGAGAGTGGGTATATAAGGGTGAGCAGTGATGAAGGATAGCAGGTGATGGTGATGAGGATGAAGAGATGCAGGTGATGACAATTAATATTCAGGGGATGACGAGCGAGTGGGTGGAGGGAGTGATGATGATGGTGGTGGAATCCTGACATACATAGCATTTTATGAAGACAAACACAATTTAACCCTTTTCTAAATTTCCAAGGGTCATTTAAAAGAAAGAGACAATATTGTTGTTCACACAAAAAAAAAAAAAAAAAAAAAAAAAAAAAAAAAAATATATATATATATATATATATATATATATATTTACACCATGAATTGCTACTCTTCTTTAATTTAATTTTTTTTTTTTTTTTTTTTATCCTGCTGTCAAAGTGCTCCCACTCACTGATAAAAATAAATAAAAAAAGCAAAAGTAGCATAGTGGTAGAAACAATGGTTATTTATAAATAATGGCAGGATGTCATGTTTCTATTTTTTTTTTTTCTTGATCCTTACAGTACCTTGCGTCAATGACAGGTCCTCGCAGCATGAATTTATCCTCAGCCTCCAAGATGGACACAGCAGCAAGAGCACAGATGATGGACTACCAGAGAAAGATTTATCACAGCCCAAATAAGCCAAGAATCTTTTGCATTTTTATTTATTTATTTATTTATTTACAACAAAATCAAAAGTGCCTTTTCTATATTAAGCACAAAACTATTATTTTAGAGCAATGGTCTAACATTATGGATAAACTATTTGACATTAAAAACAATGTGAATATGACACCATGCAGAGCACAACTAACACACAAGACCTACCTCTGGAAAAAGGACATCCATTATGAATCTGATCTGGTCACTGTGGGTGTGTGTGTGTGTGCTGTCCAGAATTGAAGTCATGTGAGTGTAGATAACATCAATTTACTCCTGAGCTTCAATGATCAACATGGCACAGGCACTTTCTTGATGGAACACTTGGAAAAAGTGTCAAGCCACTTTGATTTTTTTTTTTTTTTTTTCATTGATGATGGACTGTGGAGAAAAAATTGAAAATTACATAAAAAATATGGATAAATATGATAAAATAAACATTAAGTGTACATACATTTGTCCAGATCAGTAAACTATTTTAAGGAAACTGTATATTGAGAGGCTGGTCACTGTATGGTTACCCCACACTCAGAAGAGGAAATTTGCTTTACCCTCAGAATGCCTTCTGAAAATGCTTTGCTAGACTTAATGCTCTCATAACAGAGAAGTCAGCCCCAGGCGCGGATTTATGAGTGGGTCTGGGTGGGTACGTGCCCACCCAGATTGACTGGTGGCCCACCCAATCAGATTATCTGTGTATGTAATCTGTGTGTGACCTGAACACCAGTAAAAACATGTTTGATAGCATTTGGTTGTTTGCATTGTGAATATATAACACATAGCATACCTGTTTTCTTCTGTCATGATTATTTTTAAAACACAGAATCAGCTCGTTCTCTTGTGAATTTTTTTTCTGCATGGGCCGGCCACACGCTCTCCGTGCGCGCACTGACTTAAAAGTGCCGTAACGCCACTACACTGTGAAACACACATACTCCGTGTGTGCAGTGCGTGACTGATCCACGACTGTAGGCTACCACAAACACATTTTCACTATTTGTATTTCAAATCCAGATGTTAGAAACCTTTATTTAAAAAAGTAAAAAAAAAAAGAAAGAAAAAAGGGTTTGTCAGCATTGCGATTCTCTTTGTACATATACACTCTTTAATAGACGTTTTAACACAATTTAAACAATGTATTATTCAGCGCTACTTATATAGATTTATATATTAAGCTGCTCAAACAAGTGATAAAATATTTAACCATGTAGTACTTATATTAAAATCGCAAACATTTCAAATTAAAACTTAAAATTGACAAAAACAGACTATCATGCCTTTTCTTTTGCATTTAAGTTTTAATACAATAAATATTGCATGTCACATAGAAATAGTTTTTTCACCTCCACCATGAATGAGATGAGATTTGTTCTTTATTTTGCATTGTTGAAGTAAATTTTATTTTTCCTTGCTTTACCCCGGTCCTAAAGTAAAAAAAAGATGACTGTGTAAAAGAGTATAATTAAATTAAATGCATTTATGGTGACAGTGCCGGCCCGAGCCTCTTGGGGGCCCTAAGCAGAATTTGATTTGGGGGCCCCCCTCCCACCACGTGGAGTCACCTGTGCTTCAAAATTATTGACACAAATGTCACACTATAATGTTACATTATAAATGAATACAGTGAGGTTATGTATTAATACAAAATAAATAAATAAAAATCAATTCTTAACATACTTCACTCTTAAACTTCTGAACTGTCACTGATTGCATTAAATGTGCAATCTTTTAAATGAAACCAAAATAGACAAAAATTTATATAATAAAAAATGTAATGCTACAAATAGTTAAAAACTTAAATAATGAAAGCAAACATAAGAACAGCTAGGATTTAACAATGACAATTGTACAAAAATTACCTCAAAATTGTTCCTTCCTAGCTTTTCAGGAGGCAAAGTCACTGATGACATCATGACAGCAGGATTTTACTGTTGTGCCCCCCTTCCTCAAATATGATGATGAAAAATAAACATCTACTATAGGGGTGAAAATAGAACTTTATTCAAATAAAAAAGTAAAAGAATAAATTGTATTATTTACTAATTACAATTGTACCATTCAACATTTACCTATGGCTATAACTTTATTATGACTAATTTATTTCATAGTCTTAAGAATTCAGAAATCATGCAATGGGAAATTGAGCTATTTTACTATGATAAAACCATGGTTTATTTTGTTAGGGTTGTGATATGCACGTTTTTTGTTGAAGAAATTATATAGGCTGTGTAATATATAGCAAAAATGTAACAGCAGCAATCACATGGCATTTGGCTCCCTGTGCAGGCATTTGTAATAACATGTACATAAATTGTTTATTTTGTATGTGCCTACAATATGTATTTTAACAGTGTTGTTATTATTAACCAATCATTATTGCCTCATATTTTTTTTTTTGTTTTATATAATGCAATACTTTATATGAAGTCAATTTAAAGGCTATGTCTGATTTTATAGCAACAACAACAACAAAATATTACAGTATATTAATACTTTGTAAATTATTATTTGAAGTAAAAAAAAAAAACATGGTTAATTTGCAGTTGCCATGGCTACAAGAACAATGATTTGTGGTGTTATTGATAAAACCATGGGTAATTTTCGTAAGGGAACATGAAAAAAAAAAAAAAAAAAAACGTTTACAGGAATGTGCCTGAAAGTGATAAACGGGCCTCGTTTTTTCCTAAATGATTTATAATTTGTTTTAATATATATAAAAAATGTATACGGTGACTGCAAGTCTTTCTCCTCAAATGCTACTGAGCTTCAAATTTGCCTTTGAGCCCATGTGAAAAAGTAGCATAATTTACATATAATTTACAGTTTATTTTAATAAATATCCAACATTATATTCAATTGTGCATTATAGCTGACACCTAGATGAACAATTACAGTTGTTTTTATGACTGTAAGTCATTCTCCTCAAATGCTACTGACGTTAGAAAAGTGTATACCAATATCGCATATAACTTTAGAGACGGTCCCTAAATTTGAGACTCTCGAACATCCAACGACAAGCCAACGCTATGTCATTTTCTTGTTTCTCTTTTCGGCACACATCCTTTTTGTGGCATGGCTTATCATTTACAGTGAGTGACGCGTACTTGTGTGCCTGCGCGATTTGTCAATGCACGCGAGGTGTCTATGCGCAATTGCGCATGACTCAAATTCTAGCAGACACAGCAGCAGTTGTTGGTAAATAAGTTTGTTTTTTTTGTTTTTTTTTGTCTTGAATTATTCATTTATTCGTTCATTATTAATTCATTCATTCATTTATATCACTTGTTTAAGTTATTTAATTGTAAAAAAAAAAAAAAAAAAAAAAATTATTGGGGGGCCCCCTGCTGTCGAGCCCGGGCTGGCCCTGTATGGTGAGATTACTACATTTTATTTAATTAAACGCATTTATGGTGAGATTATTATATTTTCATGTCAATCTGTGTTCATTTTGACCACGAACTATGCACTGTCAGCCTGTCACTTTAATTCAGCGCATGCAGCACATCAGAAATAGACTCGGTGCAGAAACGATCTCTGCACTGAACCGCACATGGAATGGATCGCCGGACCGCATCCGCGCACAGTGTGAAAGCCCTATAATATGGAGCCCGGGAATCAGGTGCATAAGATTAAAAAACCCGATGCCCCTCCGTATCTTCACCAGGCCCACCTATTAATGACGTTCTGTATCCGCCACTGGTCAGCCCCTGTGCATGCTGCCTCAAAATGGGCATGGCCTAGACGCATCTTATTCAAAGCTGTCAGTGATAATAATACTTCCTGACTGCGGGTGTCGCAGTTGGACAGTGTTTTCTCTGCTTTCTGTGGGCCTTCTGGATGTAGCTGATTGTAGCTCCATGTAGATGTTTTTTTCTCTAGAATCTTTATCTTACTATCACTCTCTGATTTTTAAAGTTATAAAATATAAATTAATTCACACCATATTTGTGATATTATCGATCAATCTTATCAGATTAATTTTGATCGTTCACTTTTATTTTATATCCGTGAGTCAGCTTGTCAGTGTTTTCATTCAGACCTATTGCTGTTTTCTTTTCTCCTCTCCTCTCTCTCGCTCCAGTTTTTCACAGGTTCATCAAACAACTGTGGTAAGAATATTTCATCAAACACAGTGAGTAATGGCAAAGGGGTAGGTGTTGCTTAAATTTATAACAATGTTTCCAGGATTTCTTAGAGGGCAGGTTTCAAGTATAACTCGTTTGAAATAATGGTGCTTCATTCATACTCAAAATCATACTCTAGATTTAATACCGTCACATGGAATAGATGTTCATAGTGTTGAAATTATGCAGCAAAGTGATGATATCTCAGATCATTATTTAGTTTTATTAAATCATCTAAACCAACAACATGTATGTTAGACTCTATGCCATCTAAGCTCCTAAAAGAGGTGCTTCCAGAATTCATAGAGCCTCTTCTGACTATTATTAATTTCTCATTGTCATTAGGATATGTCCCCAAAACTTTCAAACTGCCTGTTATTAAGCCTCTCATCAAAAAAAAACACAACTTGACCCCAAAGAGTTAATTATGGATCAAATAAAAAATCTTGAATCTCCCTTTTCTGTCCAAGATACTAGAAAAGGTGGTATCCTCAAAATTATATTCCATCTTAGAGAAAAAATGCTATATGTTAGGATTTCCAGTCAGGATTTAGACCGTATCATAGTACTGAGACTGCTCTCCTTAGAGTTACAAATGACCTGCTCTTATCATCTGATCGTGGTTGTATCTCTCTATTAGTTCTAAATGTGACGTGACATACAGCCAAGTATGGTGACCCATACTCGGAATTCGTGCTCTGCTTTTAACCCATCCAAAGTGCACACACAGCAGTGAACACACACCCGGAGCAGTGGGCAGCCATTTATGCTGCGGTGCCCGGGGAGCAGTTTGGGGTTCAGTGCCTTGCTCAAGGGCACATGAGTTGTGGTAGTGAAGGTTGAGAGAGAACTGTACATGCACTCCCCTCACCTACAATTCCTCACAAACCTTTCGATTGTGAGTCCAACTATCTACCCATTAGGCCACGACTTCCCCCGTTTCTATTGGATCTGCGTTTAACACAACTGACCACAATATTATTTTGCATAGACTTGAACACTTTTTTGGCATTAATGGAAGTGCATTTGCATGGTTTAAATCGTACTTATAAGACCGCCATCAGTTCGTAGAAGTGAATGAAGAAGTATCATATCGATCACAAGTGCAGTATGGAGTACCTCAAGGCTCAGTATTAGGGCCGCTACTCTTCACGATTTATATGTTACCCTTGGGAGATATCATCAGGAAACATGGTGTTAGCTTTCACTGTTATGCTGATGATACTCAGCTCTATATTTCTTCGCGGCCCGGTGAAACAAACCAATTTTAAAATTTTAAAACTGCATTTTTCCATCTCAAAAATATATATCTAAATTATGGCCTATACTCTCAATGTCAAATGCAGAAATTTTTATCCATGCATTTATGACCTCTAAGTTAGATTATTGTAATGCTTTATTGGGTGGTTGTTCTGCATGCTTAGTAAACAAACTACAGCTAGTCCAAAATGCAGCAGCAAGAGTTCTCACTTGAACCAGGAAGTATGACCATATTAGCCCGGTCATGTCAACACTGCACTGGCTCCCTATCAAACACAGTATATGCTTATTACTTAAGCCCTGAATGGTTTAACACCTCAGTATTTGAATGAGCTCCTTTTACATTATAATCTACTATGTCCGCTACGTTCTCAAAACTCAGGCAATTTGATAATGCCTAGAATATCAAAATCAACTGCGGGCGGCAGATCCTTTTCCTATTTGGCGCCTAAACTCTGGAATAACCTACCTAACATTGTTCAGGAGGCAGACACACTCTTGCAGTTTAAATCTAGATTAAAGACCCATCTCTTTAACCTGGTTTACACATAACATACTCATATGCTTTTAAAATCCAAATATGTTAAAGGATTTTTAGGCTGCATTAATTAGGTAAACTGGAACAGGGAACACATCCCATAACACCCAATGTACTCGCTACATCATTAGAAGAATAGCATCTATGCTAATATTAGTCTGTTTGTCTCTTATTCCGAGGTCACCGTATCCACCAGATCCAGTCTGTATCCAGATCAGAGGGTCACTGCAGTCACCCGTATCCAGTACTTATCCAGACCAGATGGTGGATCAGCACCTAGAAAGGACCTCTACATCCCTGAAAGACAGCGGAGACCAGGACAACTAGAGGGCCCAGATACAGATCCCCTGTAAAGACCTTGTCTCAGATGACCACCAGAACAAGACCACAAGAAACAGATGATTCCATCTGATCAGAGGAGAACTGGCCCCCCGACTGAGCCTGGTTTCACCCAAAGTTTTTTTCTCCACTCTGTCACCGATGGAGTTTCGGTTCCTTGCCGCTGTCACCTCTGGCTTGTTTAGTTGGGGTCACGTCATTTACAGCGATATCGTTGAATTGATTGCAAATAAATGCACAGACACTATTTAAACTGAACAGAGATGACATCACTGAATTGATTAAGTGAATGATGAACTGCCTTTAACTGTCATTTTGCATTATTGACACACTGTTTTCTTAATGAATGTTGCTCAGTTGCTTTGGCGCAATGTATTTTGTTTACAGCACTATGTAAATAAAGGTGACTTGACTTGACTTGACTAGTGACAGCAATCTCTTTTAATCTGCCAAAAAAGAGCAAACTGCTCATTAGAAGATATGTTTCGATGGTCTTAACGTGTAAACACTATGGCAGATCAAAAATGCTGCATGCATTCTCTCAAATTCACTCACAACGGATGAGAAGAGGGGCGGAGCCATCTTTATTCAAGAAGGCAATCTCCGAGCAAAGCAAAGAAAGACATGAACTCTCGTAGTAAGAGTGGTCTCAAAAATATTAAAAATACAAAAATGTCAGCGATATTGAATTAGTGATGATAGAGTTCTGCTCCAAACTACCCAGGAGGATTGAGATGCTTGAAAGAGATGGGCAGTTATCATCTCGTGTAAACACACTGGCAGTCTATGCGTGAGGTCTGCACAGACAGATGATATACTCATTGCCCTTCTGAATCGTGCAAGTTCACTCGCGAAGCAAGATTTGCAACAACGTCAATACAATTTTCTCTTGTAGGACTTACCTGCTAGAAAAAAGCTCTTTCAGAATTGCCAGATAACAGCAGGGGAAATGGACCAGAACTGCTGTGTCGCTGTAGTGGTGGAGAAGCAGGTCAGCTGTTCGGAGAGGTCCCAATTCCAGCTTTGAAGGTGTGTCAATGGCAAGCAGGGTTTTCCGGATCAGCAATGAGCATATAGTTGTCGCTGAAGGAGAAGAAATCTGAGAATCTAGCAAGATGCAGTAAGAGTGTAGTATCCAAAGGGAACATTTACATTATCAAAGAACATTATCATTGCCTTCACTCTAGAGAGTTTAGTGCTAGCGAGTTTAGTGCTTCAGTCAGCGAGCACACACAATGATCAAAACCCCAGTGTTTCAGCAATAACTCATCTGAATGCTCTTGATTGGCCATTGCATTCATAAGCTCAAGGCAAACATATGTGATTAGTTTTATTAAATGTATCTGTCCCTTCTGTCGTTTGGTGTGATACAATTCCAAATTTAGATTTTTTAAAATTTTAGAATCTTGGCCAGACGGGGGACCAAGCTTGTTGACATGGGGGGAACAGAAATGCAAGCTTAAGTTAAATTTTGCATTTCACAGAGTTCAAGTTTGATGAACTAGGATTTGTTATCATTTTTTTATGCTGATAAAAAAGGCTCCAGAGAGCTTGCATTTTTCATTTACTGTAGTGTGTGAAGTAATTTTGTTTGCTCAAAGTCTTGACTTCAGAAATAAACCTGCAAACAAATCCAAAACAACAGACAAAGGATCAGTACCATAACCAAAATGCAAACAAAATATAGACCTGTAGCTCCAGTTAATTGTCTCTGGTGGGGTGGATTAGAAACTGGGGCACTCATGACATAATGGTAAATGAATCAGACTTGTACCAAGCATTGCAGGTTTGAGTCTCGGTACCGGCAGGGATTGTAGGTGGGGGGAGTGCATGGCCAGTGCTCTCTTCCACCTTCAGTACCATGACTGAGATGAGTTTCTTGAGCAAGGCACCGGATCCCCTCAACACAACATATGGCTGCCCACTGCTCTGGTTATGTGTTCAAGGTATGTTTGTGTTTCTCTTTTTCGATTAAAAGCATTTTGATATATCAGGTTCCAGTATTAAATCAGTTCACAACCCACGTTGCCTCATAATTCTATTTGGACATGTAATCATGACCAATAAATAAACAGCCAAAGGGGAGATTTTAATCTACTTTATATCTCATATGATTCACACCCATTGCTTGATATTTTTCAATGAAGTTTTGGCTACTCAACATTAGAAAATTATTAAGAGTAATCTGCTTCAAGTCATTATAGTTTTTTTTTTTTTTTTTTTTTTTCTGAAATGGTTGGAGCACTATTGATTTTATTGTATAGCTCTAATTCAATTTCAGGACAACTATCACACAGGAAACAATGTCTTAACATCTTATTTCTGCCACTGGAGAATTCAACTCCATGATAATCATCATGAGAGGAGAAGCAAAGCATTATGGGACAGCATCCGTGTTTCAATATGCAATTACATTTCGTCAAAGCAGATTTTTCAAACGTGACCTCAGAACATCAAACCCATCAGTCAGTTCTTAAGATCTGAAGGGAGTCAGGAAAGGCTGATTGCCCTGCGACTGATTTCTCTAATGGCCTGTGAAGCAGTCTCGTGCCTATTTTTATTTGTTTTTTCTTCCACATTTGTGACACTAATGCAAGCTTTCAGGCTCTGATGTGAGAATACCTGCTCCAATTGCAAGGCTGTAAGATTAATATCACCTCTGAATGAATAAATATATCTTCTCAACCCACAACATATGATTCATATATATTAATGGAAAGCTAAAGTAGATTACCACAGAAAATGCTTTTGACTCATTGCTTTTGGAATTTATTTTTAAATAAAGCTAATTATACAGCACAGTAGGTAATGCATAGTAAATCGGGTCACTGATGGGTTATTAATACCAATTTCCATCTAACCTAATTAGTTACAACTGGAAAACCTGGAAATATAAGGCTTTTTTTATTATTATTTCAGCTTCTAGGTTTTTCTAGTTTTTTTTTTCCCCCTCTTATGCTCATTGTGAAAATATTTAATCCACTAGGGATGTCTCTACAGAGCATGTAAAAAGTTTCATGTAAAAGTATCAGTCAAGTCAAATCATGAAACATTATCAAGTACTGACAGTACATGGAAAAATTATGGAAAGTTCATGAAAAATTTATGAAAATATATTGGTCAAAAAGAGATGGAACTGTCTTACAAAGAGAGGACCAGTACGTGAATATATAACACTATGGTAGCATACTATGTCATTATAATTTTTAAACACTTTATTTCCACAGTATTGTATTAATGTAACAAAAAAGTGTGGCATTGAAATTATTTTCTGTGAACATTATAGGAGTCTCAAGAAATTTGAAGTATTTCAATATTAAAGACATAGCAGCGTCTTTACATCAGTTCTTTTTTTTTTTGGTGGAGAGAGGGAAAAAAGTAGGCAGTCTGTCATGTCACTTTGGGATTTTACTCCATTCATTCTCTTATATCTCTTTGTGTGTGGCAGCCTGTCAACGATATTTTGGTACCCAAGACACATCTCCAGATAATTGGTTCCTAGTCCAGCACCGGTGAGGAGAGAGAGCAATTCCACCACGAGGTGCCACATGATTGAGCTGAACTTCGAGAGAGCAGTGAGTTACTACGGTTGAGAGACCTGCTGTTACCTGCAATAATTAGTAGTGGTTGATAAAGCAAGCTTTGCTATTGCTTGTACTTAAGGCTATGATTTTTCAAACCCCTAACCTAAAGAATTATACTTTGTCATGCTCACACAATGTAGACAATGTAGACTATGTGTACATTAAAAGTACCATTCCGGCAGCTAGAATGATCTGGAACTAAAGAAATATTAATGTTTTGTCATATCGTGTTTTTAAGTCAGAAGAATGCAGATCATGTTTATTTTACTTTAGCATGAAGCTTCAGTTTCACAAAACTTAAATAACACTTCTGAGTAACAGTAAAATGCTGCAAATAATATTTTCTTATGCTTGAAACACGATATACACCTTTACAAAGCTTCTCTTGCACCTGCAAATTTAATTTACACCTTCAGTCTTATGTACACTTCCGCAACTCTTACCCAACATATGAAAATCTTTTTGACATTAAATTATCTTCATAGAACACTGTCACGGGGTGAAGAATCACTCGACAAGAGGTGCGTGAAATCAAATGCCCCGGAGGGTGGATTTATTGAATAGTGAGGGGTGCCGGGTGAAATGTGCTGTTCCGCTTTCTGGTGGCCGGTGTTTCCCATGTGCTCTCCGTGTTCTTCGGTGCCAGTTAAGGTGAAAGAGGGTGTCCTGACATGCTCCAAAGTGAGTGGGCTGTCGGTCACTCGCTGCTTTCTACGAAGAAATGAGACAGGGATTATACCAGCGTTGCATTCAGTTCAAGACCGCCATTTGAATGCAGCGTGTGCTGCTTAAGAGCGTGTCGGCTGATGGGGAGCAGTTGTGACCGATCAGCCGCTGACGAGGACGTGCAGGTGCTTTCTGTTGGTTGCCAGGGCGACGCTGATTCCTCTGGGAGCGCTCGTCAAGCATCGTTCTGGTCCTGTGAAGACATGTAGAGAGTAGAGGTGAAGTTCGGAGAGGGTGGGGAATGACCCCTGACAGACCTGCGTAAGCTGTCCAGATCCGGGAGAGGCCATCGGCGTTCGCGTTGGCAGCCCCGGCTCGATGGCGAACTTCAAAGTGGAAGTCCTGGAGCGCTAGGAACCAGCGAGTCACCCTGGCATTGGTGTCCTTGGCTCGGGCCATCCATTGTAGGGGCGCGTGGTCGGTTACCGGGGTGAACTTGCGACCCAGGAGGTAGTACCGGAGCTCCAGGACTGCCCACCTGATGGCCAGGGCTTCCCTCTCCATGGTGGCATACTTCCTCTAGGCTGAGGACAGCTTCCTGCTGATGTAAATGATCGGATGCTCCTCACCTTCTTGAATTTGGGAGAGGACCGCTCCCAGTCCTGTGTCGGAGGCATCCATCTGCAGCAGGAAGGGGCAGCTAAAGTCCGGGGCGCGGAGTACGGGCGAGGCTGTGAGCGCCACTTTAACCTGGGTGAAGGCACTTCCGCCGACCGGGTCCAACATACTTTCTCCAGCTTCCCCTTCCTGGTCAGGTCTGTCAGGTGGGCGGCTAAAGAGGAGAAGTTGGGGATAAAACATCGGTAATAACTCGCCAACCCCACGAAGGCTCGTACCTGGGCGGCGTGGATGGCCTCAACTTTCTTGTCTTGCGGCCGGATGAGTTCTCGGCCGACTTGGAAGCCCAGGTACTTGGCCTCAGAGATGGATGTCCATCATCTGCTGGAATGTCGCGGGGGCCCCATGTAGGCCGAAGGGAAGGGTCTGGTACTGCCAATGGCCACTGGGGGTGGAGAAGGCGGTCTTCGGCTTGGCGGCCTCGGAGAGTGGTACCTGCCAATAGCCCTTGGTAAGGTCCAGGATACTGATGCACCGGGCCTTCTTAGGCGGTCCAGCAGTTCGTCAACCTGAGGCATGGGGTACCCGTCGAATTCAGATACTTCGTTCAGGCGGCGAAAGTCATTACAAAAGCGGAGGGTGCCATCCGGCTTTGGGACCATCACAATGGGGCTGGACCATGGACTCCGGGATGGTTCTATTACCCCCAACTTTAGCATTTGTTGGACCTCTTCCTCAATTGCCTGCCGATGAACCTCCGGGACTCGGTAGGGCTGTTGCCTAACGACGACTCCTGGGGGCGTCCGGATGTGGTGCTGAAGCTCGTTGGTCTGCCCGGGCTGAGAGGAGAACACATCCTGGAACTGACTGACCGGGTGCTGCAGCTCCGTCTTCTGGGCAGCCGAGAGGTGTGGGTTGACATCCACAACCACGGGCTCGGTGAGGCTCAGGGCAGCTACTTGGTCCCGTGTCCCCACCCATTTCTTCAGGAGTTGCTCCGCCTGTCGTAGTCCCGGCTGTCTCAGGTGGTATGTGACTGGCCCAATCCTCTCCACCACCGAGTAGGTTCCTTTCCAGGAGGCCAGAAATTGTCATGCGGAGCTGGGGACCAGGACCATGACCCGGCCTCCCGGTTGGAACTCCCGTGGTTGGGCTGCCTGGTCGTAATGACGTTGCTGCGCCTGCTGGGCCCTGGTGAGGTGTTCCCAGACTGACGGCATCACTCGGTCTATCCGTTCCCACATTTGTCGGACGTGTTCAATGATGGTACGATGAGGGGCCGGCTGCTGCTCCCAAGCTTCCCAGGCCACGTCCAAGAGGCCCCGAGGTTGACGGCTGAACAGGAGCTCGAAGGGGGTAAAGACAGTTGAGGCCTGAGGAACTTCGCGGATTCCAAAGAGCACGTAGGGGATCATGAGGTCCCAATCCCGCTTGTCCTCCGCCGCTAAACGTCTGAGCATTTGCTTGAGGGTCTGGTTAAATCTCTCTACGAGCCCATCGGTTTGGGGGTGATAGACGGTGGTCCTCAACTGCTTCACCCGCAGCAGATGGTATTCGTGCCCCCTGACTGGTATTCGCGGTGGCCTTAGTCGACATAGGTCATAGTTGGCATAGTCGACAATGAGCAGGATGTGTTCATGCCCTCGGCCAGACTTCGGCAATGGCCCCACTATATCCATTCCAATCCGCTCGAAGGGCACCTCGATGATAGGCAGTGGGATGAGCAGGCTGGGGGGAGGAGTCCTGGGCTATGTAGCATGACAGGTCGGGCAAGCTTGACAGAACCGCTTTACTTCGGCCTCGGGGCCCGGCCAGTGGAAGCGTTCGCGGATGCGTTGAGCGGTGTTGGCTGCGGTGAGGACTCCTGCCATGGGGTGGGAATGTGCCAGTTCTAGGATGGTCTCGGTCTTGGCTCGAGGCACAACTAGTAACTATTTCTCCTCCCCCCCTCCGCTGGGCGACACAATACAGCAGGCCATTCTCTACAACAAAATGTGGGAGAGGGTGGAGCCGGGGGAGGACGTCCTCTATATCTACGACTCGCACCTGACTCCAACAGTGCTTGAGTCGGTTGTCCTTCCGCTGTTCCTTGGTGAAACAGCGTTGCATTCGGTTCGTTGCATTCGGTTCGAGACCGCCGTTTGAGTGCAGCGTGTGCTGCTTAAGAGCGTGTCGGCTGATGGGGAGCAGCTGTGACCGATCAGCCAGTGACGAGGACATGCAGGTGCTTTATCTTGGTTGCCAGGGCGACGCTGATTCCTCTGGGAGCGCTCGTCACAACACACACACCAGGAGCAGTGGCAGCCATGTGCTGTGGTGCCCGGGGAGCATTTGGGGGTTTGTTGCCCTGCTCAAGAGTCTCACCTCAATCATTGTATTGAAGTTGGAAAAGAGTGCTGGTCAATCTCTCCCCTCACCTACAATCCCTGCCGGTACAGAGACTCAAACCACCGACTCTCTAACCACTAACGCCTAATGCAAATGACCATCTGACAAAACCCAACCAACCAATTAGTAACACGATAGTGACCGCTAATCAACACACAAGAAAAACACTTAGAACAAGCTAGCAACTATCTAGCAACAACGTTTTAAACCAATGGCACAACAGTAACCATCCGGCAAAACACCCTCAAATCTTCTAGCAACACAACAAAAACAAATGAATGACACTCTAGAAAACATAAACGTAACAAATGTGATGTTTTATTATTCAAGTTCAGGAGGAGAGCGTTCAGATAATCATCTAATTCAGAACAATTGGAACACGTTGAGCTAATAATAAGCACAAAAGTAAATATGTATACAGCCATCTTACACACAAACACACAAACACACACACGCACACACACATCTTTTACACATATACTAACTCTATCAAAACACAGCAAACCCGATTAAAAATTTAGTCAATCTGTCAAAAAATTAGCAGTTTTTCGATCCAATAGGAACATAGAGTCAGTCATAGTGCACAGACCAGGGATAGGCAACTCTGGTCCTGGAGGACCACTATCCTGCAAATTTAGCTTCAGCCCTCATAAAAACTCACCTGCCTGTATCTATCTAGAGGCGTTTCTCAATATCAAGGATACTTCCTTGGCAGGACTGGTCCTTCCAAGTCACTTCCTTCAGAGGCTAGGTGAGACTCCTCTTTAGCATTCGAAGAACACGTAAATGGAACAGGCTAGCAAGTGCACGTAATTGCATCATTACGTCAGTGAAAATGTCCATTTGAATAACGCTGTGAATGGTATCGTTAAATTACTTTGGACAACTTAACTCGTTATTTTTTTTTTTAAATGTCGATGATGCAACCAAGCTAACAATTGTTAAATGGCAGGTCCGGTTCTGTTAACCATTTGTATTTGTGTAATTTACAATATCAGTATGGTAGTAATATGTACTGGCATTTAAACGTTTAACTTTACCTATATCTACTACAGTCATAACAAATGTTTGGTAACGTAAATAAAAACCGTTAATGCTCTGACTCAAGATTTTTGCACGCATAGGATTGTGGGTGATTTGATAGCGCGAAGAGTGCGAAGGATACACATATGCCTCCTTTCCTGTGTATGGGATATTTTTCGAACGAAGGACTCAGTCGTTGGTTAAAATTCCGAGGATCCTTGACATTGGAACAGTCCTTCGACGGATGTCGATGATGTAGCATCCTCGAAATACTGGCTTCCGAGGATCCTTCCTTGACATTGAGAAACACCTTAGTAATCCAGAAAACACTGAATGCCTTGTTCAGGTGTGTTTAATTAGGGTTGGAGCTAAACTCTGCAGGACAGTGGCCCTCCAGGACCGAAGTTGCCTATCCCTGGCACATACTGTCAAAATGATAACAATTAATGACATTACAAACTAACTGCATTCATTTTAATGTCTCAGTTCGACCTGTATAGAACATAAAATATGAGATCCATTTAAATAATAATAATAATTCAGTCAGCTGAACTCTACATTGTGTGTGTGCGCACGTGTGTGTGTGTGTGTGTTTGTGCAAATGTGTGGATTCATTTTAGATTTTAATTGTACAGCACAGTGAAGGAGTAATCAGTACTTTATGGAATGCAAAAGAAAAGTGACAGAATTTCTGCAGTAAAAGCTTTATTGGCAAATGAAATTGCTGTCAATGATCATAAACAAAAAAACAAAAACAAACAAAAACATAAGACATTTGCTTCAAATACATTTTTAAAAAAGGAACAGAAAAAGTACAGTTCTAATCTATATGATCTTCAGCATTTGACCACATGTTCTCGTGGACATCACTCCTTATATTGTCTCTTGTTATGTGTAACATCAGCCATCCATTCATCCAGAGGGATTCATCTCCCCAATACTGACAGTGCTGTTCTTCTCTGTCCACTTCCTGTAGCTTCCTGTTAAAAGCCATCTCAGTAGTGCAGCACATTGCAAAGTATTGCAATTTACAACTTACAGCGGAAAAGTGTAAAGGGTTTCTACGTCAATGTTCCATTTATTTTGAGAACCAACCTGAGGCCTTTTTACGCAATACCACAAAATGTTCATTTATGATGACACTCTCGAATGGCCATCTGCTGTGTGGGACCAAGATGATATGCTACAGACCTCATTTACTTATTTTTCGAAGCAAATTACTGAAGATTTCCAGTACCTGTCTGGAGGGAGAGATGCATCTATGCAGTTGTTGGAGTTGTGTCAGGGAAACCGTACTGCCGCAGAGTATGCAATAGATTTTCGCACCATAGCAGCGCAAAGTGGCTGGAATGAAACCAATGTAAAACCTACCTTTAAGCGAGGTCTTCATCCCAAATTACAATCTGAGATTGCTTGTGAGGACATGGATATGGATTTACAACAACTGATAACCACCACTATCCGTATTGATAATCTGATATGTAAAAATCCACCCTATCCACCAACCACGTCAATGCCTGCCTCGACTACTAGTTGCCCAGAACCTTTTGGACCCATGCAAATAGGCCTTACAGAGATCTCCATGGAGGAATGTGAATGACGACGTGTCCAAAGATAATGTTTTTACTGTGGTCAACCGGGTCACCAATGCCGTTACTGCCCCAACAAGCCCACACAACATAAAGTGAGTGTACAGTCAAGTAATCTACTTACCAAGTGCTTTACTCTCTTTATCACCCTCACTTATGCAACTTATACAATGTGTTTCAGCGTTAATTGATTCAGGATCTGCATTGAATCTAATTCATCATGAATTGGTTGCTAAACTCAACATCCCTATCATTCCTTGCATATCACCTATTAACATCAACAGTCTACCCATTGGCAAAGGTATCACTCATCAAACCATCCCCATTGCAGTAAAGATTGGTCTGTTCCATTCAGAAAACATCTCCTTTTATGTTACAACTACACCTCAGCATCCAGTAATACTAGGAAATCCCTGGCTAACCATGCACGACCCACATATTTCTTGGGGTTCTGGGGAACTTATCAAATGGTCTACGCATTGTCACGATCATTGCCTACAAGGTCATACACAACTTCCATGTCTAACCACAATTATTGAAAGTCCAGAAAATAACAAACCAGTTCATATTCCAACAGAGTACATCGAATTCTGGGAAGTCTTCAGCAAAGCTAAAGCTGACATATTATCTCCGCACCACCTTGGAACTGTGCTATAGACTTATTACCCAACACTGCACCTCCCAGAAGCAAAGTATACCCATTAACTATACCTGAAAGGCACGCCATGGAATAGTACATTGAAGAGGCTCTAGAGTCTGGCTTTATCCGCACATCCACATCACCAGCAGCATCTGGATTTTTCTTTGTGGGAAAAAAGGATGGAGGCCTCCGCCCCTGAATCCACTATTGTGGTCTCAACTCAATCACTATCAAGAACAGGTACCCACTCCCATTAGTTCTCTCAGCCATAGAACAATTAAATGAAGCCACAATTTTTACTTAGCTTGATTTACGAAGTGCCTATAATTTAATCAGGATCAGAGAAGGTGATGAATGGAAGACAGCATTGATCACCACCAGGGGGCACTATGTATACTCTGTGATGCTGTATGGACTATCCAATTCACCGTCTGCATTTCAGTCATTTATCAATGAGATCTTTCAGGAAATTCTAAACCACCACGTTATTGCCTACATTGATGACATTTTAATATATTCAAAGAGACGTGAACAACATATCCAAGATGTAAAAGATGTTCTGTCTCAATTGCTGGAAAATCATTTATATGTTAAGGCATAAAAATGTTAATTTCATGTCTCGAATACCACTTTTCTAGGCTACAAGATCAGTCATCATGGAGTGGAGATGCACACAAGGAAAGTTGAGGCAGTTACAGAGTGGCCACATCCAACTACAGTAACGGAATTACAGAGATTCTAAGGATTTGTTAACTTTTACAGGAGATTCATCCGAAACTACAGTACTATTGCAGCACCACTCACCGCTTTGCTTAAAGGAAAAACCAAGGAAACTACCGTGGACACCCCTTGCCGGGACAGCATTTTATACTCTGAGGACCAGGTTTACCACTGCTCCAATTCTGAAACACCCAAACCCTGACCTACAATTCATAGTGGAAGTAGACGCTTTTGACATGGCATCAGAGCAGTGCTATCTCAGAAACAAGGAAACCCTGGTAAAAAATTTTCCATGTGCTTTCTTTTCCAGAAAACTAACCACAGCGGCGAGAAACTATGATGTAGGAAACAAGGAATTACTTTCCATCAAGGAAACACTGTCAGAGTGGAGACACTGGTTGGAGGGAGCATGTCATCCATTTCAGGTGTTTACAGACCACAAAAATTTGGAGTACATCAAGAGTGCTAAACGTTTGAACCCAGGACAGGCTTGGTGGTCATTATTCTTCACCAGATTTCACCGTCACGTATCACCCTGGAAATAAGAATGGTAAAGCCGACGCGTTTTCATGAAAATAGGAGCCAGAAGAAACTTCTTGCTGCCAGGGACCAATAAAAGAAAACAACTAACAGAACCCACACCATCAGGATCCCCCCAAACCGTCAATATGTTCCAGGATCTCTCCATCAGCGCATCATGCAATGGGTCCATACGTCATTGAGCTACGGACATCCAGGCATTCAGCGGACGGAGGAACTGGTACAGAATTCTTTTTGGTGGCCTGATTTAATAAATGATGTCTCTAAGTATGTCAAATCTTGCAGTGTGTTTGCACAGTCAAAGACACCATGAAAGCTTCCAGCTGGTCTTTTGTAACCCTTACCTATCCCTCAGCAGCCCTGGTCTCACCTGGCGATGGATTTCGTAATTGATCTACCCAACTCTAACGGCTACGCCACAATACTGGTAATTGTTGAAAGATTTTCTGAGGCCTGTCGTCTGGTCCCACTAGAAGGTTTATCCACAGCTATGGAGATGGCACAAGCTTTATTTCAACATGTTTTTCGAGTCTATGGCATTCCAGAGGATATCGTTTCAGACAGAGGATCACGATTCACGTCTCGAGTGTGGCAAGCTTTTTGCAAACAATTAGACATTAATGTAAGCTTAGCATCAGGTTATCATCCTCAAGCTAATGGACAAGTGGAGCTAGTAAACCAAGAACTTGGGCATTATATTAGATCCTACTGTCATCAAGAACAATAACATTGGAGTGAATTCCTACCCTGGGCAGAATATGCAAGAAACTCACTCACTCATCCACAGGACTCACCCCCTTAAAGTGTGTTTTAGGATATAAACCCCCCATGTTCCCTTAGTCAGGTGAACCTTTCGAAGTTCCGGTGGTGGAGGACTGGGTCAGAAGAACCGAAAGGGTCTGGAACAGCACTCATGTGAGGCTACAGAAGGCAATCAGAGCTCAGAAGATGCAGGCAGACCGCAGAAGATGTCCCCACCCAAACTATCAACTGGCTGAGAGAGTGTGGTTATCAACTCGAAATCTATGGTTACGACTGCCCAGCAAACAGCTCAGTCCACGGTATATAGGCCCATGTTGTATAATAAAATAAAATAGTAACATACAGGTTAGATCTTCAAGCTCATTACCATATTTATCCTTCATTTCATGTATCCCTGTTGAAACCTGCTCATCCTTCGTCCAGCCCCTTGACCAAGGGGACGTCCATGAAGAACACCTGGAGGTGTTATTGGGGGCGGAGTATTCTGTAACATCAGCCATCCATTCATCCAGCCACCAGAGGGAGCCATCTCCCCAATACTGACTGTGCTGTTCTTCTCTCTCCACTTCCTGTAGCTTTCTGTTAAAAGCCATCTCAGCAGTGCAGCACATTGCGAAGTATTGCCATATTGCCAGCTAATCCCTGTCTCTACGAAGCATTTTCTCACTGCCATTGTTGTTTCCATGTGTATGTTTAATTGCCTGTTCTTGACCTTGCTTTTTGGATTTTGATTCGGATTTGTTTGCTGAACAGACTTCCTGCTGTTATATCGACCCTTGTATGTATTTTGACCACGATTATCTACCATATCCCAGTGTGTGACGAGATCTGTAATAAACCTCTCTGCAAATGGATTCGAATGCTCAACCGAGTCAGTCTATGTTACACTATGCACCTTGGATAGTAATGCTTAGCATGCCTTATCCACCCCTGGCAGTCTTCAGATGAGATGTCTTTGCAGCCAGCCTACATTGCATGCAGGAGGGACATTTGATCATGTGGTCGATGATCTTATACTTTTCACCTCCAGGCAGAAAAGAAATCCTCAATGGGGTTGAGGAAAGGAGAGCATGGAGGAAGAAAAAGGGAATTAATTCTTGGATGGGCCACAAACCAATTTGTGATTGCATGTGAATGGTGGAATGTTGCTGTAAGGGAAACTTTAAGTCAATTTAGCTCAAAGGGAATCATTTAATCATTTAAGATTTTAATGGGAATTTGAACTGAATCACTGTTTGACGGCTGATCACTGAGATGGCCAGCGATTCATTGAACGAGCTGTATAACATCAACTCTCAATGGATATTACAGTTTTTCTCATTTGCTAAGACACTAAATGAAACTGGGATCCGCTTGATCTTCATAATCAGATTATTAGCACAGCAGAAGTCTTATCTTTCAAATGTGTTAACACTTTTTTCATATGTTTCACAGCTGATAAAAAGTACTTGCATAATTATAAATCTCTATGCACCTGTGTGAAATTCATTTGCACAACTCTCCAATCAGCAATCAGTCCTCATCCATATATAAAAGATGCCACCTCTGTGTTGAAATTTGCAAGAATGGATCAAAGATGCCATAGGCATGGAAGGAGAGCAAGACTCCAGAGGGGCACGAGGAAGAGGAGTTTGTATGCGTGGTGGAGGAGCTGTAGCAGCAAGAGGACAAACTCGAGGTCAAGTTTCAAATAAAATTCAGGCAACAATTATTCACCATGTCATCAATCACGGCTTGTCCTTTAGAAAGGCTGGACAAAGGGTCCAGCCCATTCTGAGCCAGAGAGTTGTGGCATCTATTGTCAGGCTTTTTCGGAATGAGAACCGGTAATTCACAGTGTTACTGTAATGTATACCACTGTGTATTTCAGGGATGTAGGGATGCACCGAATCCAGATTTTTGGGGTTCAGCCGAATGCTGAATCCGAAACCGAATACCGATTCCTACTCTCATATTCCATTAACACAGTAAAACACATTAATGAAGTAAACAATGTCCGAAGCAATGAATTGTTCATGTTATTTTATTTTAACTGTAAAAAAAATAATAAAAAAAATAATAGGCAACATTATGCAAGGATGACATGTGAGAAAAAACGTTTTTGACAATTACCAAGCTTATACCCAAGTCAGTGATGCACGGGTTGATCCAAAATGAGCGGGTGCCTGCGGTCGCCCGCTGGTTACGAGTCATTCAAAAATATTTTTAATAATATTCGGGTCGCGGTCGGTCGGGTCCTAGTACTAGACACATTTTTTAAATACATAGGCCTAAAGTTTATTGGCTGAATAACTGGTGAAGATGACGCACGAGATCAGTCTGCACATAGAGATGGAAGCATCAAAGAAGACTGCATGGGGAGCAACGTCGTTGTTTTTGGTAAAACATGATTTTGATGATTTCATTAAAGGGGGGGGTGAAATGCTATTTCATGCATGCAAGAGTTTTTTTACACTGTTAAAGAGTTGGATTCCCATGCTAAACATGGACAAAGTTTCAAAAATGAAGTTGTACGTTTGAAGGAGTATTTTTGTTCCAAAAAAACCTCTTCCGGTTTGTCACAAGTTTCGGAAAGTTTTTTTCGAGTATGGCTCTGTGTGACGTTAGATGGAGCGGAATTTCCTTATATGGGTCCTAAGGCACTTCTGCCGGAAGAGCGCGCGCTCCCGTATAGCGAGGCTGAGCACAAACATTTCACTGATCAGAGTGGTTCACTGATCAGAGCGGGAGCGTCGCGAAAAGTCACAAAAGAAGTGTGTTTTTGGTTGCCAGGGCAAGACAACCCTGCACAGATTACCAAAAGAGAAACAGCATTAAGGGACCAGTGGATGGAGTTTATTTTTACAGAGCATCAACAGAGTTGTGTAAGTGTTTGTTCCCTGCATTTCGAAGATGCTTGTTTTACAAACAAGGCCCAGTTTGACGACGGATTTGAACATCGTTTATTTCTTAAGGATAATGCAGTCCCAACGAAAAAGGGTCACGATCGTGTGTTGGAACCACAGGTGGTGAGTAAAACTGCTTCAAATATCTCTGTGTTGTGAACTGAGCTATCGGCGCGTGAGCACATCAAGTAAACAACATGCGATGTTGTCATCAAACTGCACTTTCCACATGTACAGCTTTAAAAAAATAAATAAAAAAAAGACGACATAAAGTGGAACTTAGTCATTTTCCAAAACCGCTAAGCAAATATATACAGTTTCAGTACATACCACATAGAGACGCATTTGCTGATGCTGCTCTTGTTAAATTTCAGCCTCTGGGTCTGTGTCACAGCTTCCAAATGCGAAAGCCTACTGGTGCTCGTGATTCTTTAGCTCCGCCCACACGTCACGCCTCTAGGCGCTCGTGTTTTTCCGGGAAAAATCGGTACAGACTATCTGTCTCTTATAAATATATTAAAAATAAAGACTTTTTGGAGTTATGAAGGGTGCAGTACTACTCTATAGGTACTCAAGATTAACAGGATATTGAGTGAAAACGAGCATTTCACCCCCCCTTTAAGTTTTGTTTTATAGAAAACTCTTTTTAAAAGATTTTCATTTTGTATAAATTGTATCTTAATTTTGATCAATGTTTTATCAATCAGTTGCTCATATTTAATAAATAAGAAGCAAATATAGGCTATAGCATAGCAGACAATGTAATAAGGTGCCGGCACAATCACTTGCATTGCATGTGAACTAAACTCAGCGTGTGCCTCACAGATTTGAGAAATATAGGCTATATATTACAGAAAGCTTGAAATGCCTGCTTTTAAACGAAAATATTCAAGACAAATATTCAAACCAAATTTGGCTACGAATAGAACAGTAGCCAAATATTACGAAAAATATTACGGAAGATCACACACATCTCCTGCATCATAATTACATTAATGTAAAACCTCTAATCTTTCACGTGAAATGAGAGTTTCGTTAAAAAATGTAAAACAAAAAAAAAACAAGACGCTCCGCATTAACAGGTGACAGCCGGTTGCGAGGGTAGGAACTAATGTCCCCAGCGGTACTGAAAAGTCTTTTACTGGGCACAGAGGTTTACTGGCACACAGAGGTATATTTCTGCCGTTTTTGCCAGCAGTGGAAATCGCTGCTGGTTTGTCTTCCACCACTGAAGAGGATCCTCTCTAAGAGGAATCAAAGGCTCAAAGAAAAAAACGCTTATTTCCACGTCAGCACCCAATGTGACTGGCTGGCTCTGTATTGCTACAGTACAAATCGTCCCAGCCGCTCAAGAATCCTGAACAGTTTAGTTTAGAGCAAACTGTCGGGCCTTGTTCCTCCTTATGTAAACACCTTCATGCAATCAACGGCCGCGTGACGTCGCTCAGTGCAGCGCAAGCCTAGGGTTCGGTTCCGGTAAAGTGAAAGAATAGAAGTAAAGTTTGACGAGAGTAGGTGGTGTTTCTTCTCATTGTGGCTAAGTAGCAGCAGGAGTGCAGGCCGAAGCACGCTGGAACCATGCTCAAAGAATGCTAAAATTGATGACTAAAACCATGACTAAAAGCAAGAGCTAAAAAGCCAAAGCTAAAGCAAAATTTGATGGTGTCCTGAGTATTTAACCCTCTAGTCGCCACGGTCGAGTTTACTCTACAAGATGCGGCACTGAATAAAACGGACTTTGTCAAATAGGGTGTCAAATAGGGTGTCAAATGTCATGCGACCTCGCCTGCACCAGATGCCAGACAAGTAATACTTCATCTCTGACTCAAAAAAATGTGCTGATGGTCAGAAATGTTTCAAGCAACCTGATTGAAACACATACATACTAAACATGAATATGAATCCTTAAGCTATTCAATAGTTATTAAAAATACTTACACAAAAAGTGATTATAAACATGATAGTCATATGTGTGGGTTTCATAAATGATATGGAGTTAAGCAATGAACTGATATTCCTTTATAAGTCCTTTTGAGTTCATTTTGGTGCATCTACATCTGTAAAAATCAGTTCCTCTGCCATTCCTTGACATAAGGAAGTTCTGTGGAGACCAGAGGTTAAAAGGCCCCCTTAGGAATTTCAGTCTGGTTGTTCTAGGTGGGGGGAAGTCAATTCAACAATCTTGTTTAATCTCATGGGTTTACATCTGATGGTCAGGCTGTGCATCTCTTTGACCATCAATCTTGATTACTTGATTATTTTCTTTTCTGAATTGAAATTGTCAACAATTGTTTTAATGGTGTTAATGTCGAAAGCTGTTCTGTAAAAGAGTTGATTGGTTAGTGGACTTGCTTATGACTTGTGGCACTAGGAATTGATTTACAACATCCTGTTACCTTTCTGAGGAATTCAGCTCATCATGTTTCAACCATGCTCCTGATCGAATATTTAATTTATCTGTTTCAGGTCTGATACGCTACACTACGTTGTCCCATGCAATCATAAACATTCTCATTTTTCCTTCCACTTGTTCCCTTTCTGCTTCTGGCAGCAGTTGTTGGTGGAGGTCATCTAAAAACAAAAGAAGACACTCTGTGTTGTAGGGACCAATCTGGCTTTTCTGCAGGACCAAACCAGCACTTGACATTCCAGCACTGTCATGATTCTGCCCTCGTGTCCTTGGTTTTTCCCTAGTCTTGAGGCAGGATCATGACAGACCCATGTTTTGTGTACAAGCACATGGCCTTGTCTTTGGGCCATGTGCTTGTGTTGTCTCGTTCCCTTGCCCCGCCCCCCTTGTTAACCTAGTCGTGTCGTGATTGCTATCTGTGCCACCTGTCGTGTCTTAATTGTTCCCCTATTTAGATCTCCTAGTGTGCTCTGTCTTGCGTCGGTTCATTGTTCATCACTTGTGATTGTACCACATTTGTGATTGTGATTGTTCCTGAAGAAGTGTTTTGTATTTCCGTGAGTGTTTGTTTATAGTTAGTGTTCCCGTGCTTTGAGTCTTTGTTTATCTCGTTAACTCAGTCCTGTTCAGTTATTTTGTATTTCCCTAGTCAGTGTTTTCCCCCTCGTGGGTTTTTGTTTTCCCTTTTTGTTAAATAAATCCTGTGTTTCGTTACTTCCTGTCTGCACCTGAGTTCCTCCCTTACCAAAACCCTGACAAGCACACATTGTGATATGTGCTCCTCTCTGACCTGGCACATCAGCTGTGGCCCTAATTCCAATTAGGTTTCATCGTAGTTGTTTTTTTTTTGTTTTGTTTTTTCCAGGTTGAATCCTGCGTCATCCGCATAAATGAATTCTTGTGGTGTCTGGTTATCCTCCAACTCCATTACATATAAATAAATCAAACACATGATGTTTAAATACTTTTCACTATTTGGGAATGTTTACAATAGACAATAGTGAAAGAAAGTGTAGAATAGTGTAAAAGTCATTTTAGAATCCGATATAGTGTATAAGCACCTGGACATATTGGTGTCGGAGTTCCTTGACCCGCTCACTGTTTCTTTCAAAGGGAACTGTGTACAACTGTTTCATTTGAATTCTGTGTTTGTTCAGAGTTCGAGTGATGATAGCCAGGCTGATGCTTTCCACATTCTGGAATACCAGGTTGTCCTGTACAAGTCTGGTCTGAATTTCTCTGAGTTTTATTGCATTTGCAGCAATGACCCAGCTTACAATTGCATGCTCTTGGTCTTCATTAAGCTGCTTTATTCTTCCCCAAGAGCAAGGAAGTCGTTGTGTCCTTTAGAAGAGCAAAGCTTATACATATTTGTATTTGTAGCTGCTGGTAGCCAGCCGTTATTGTGGTACATTACAACTGCAATTATGGCCCTCGTGAAATGCATTTATTACCTGTTGGTTTGTCACAAAATTTGGATAATGGAAGCCACAGTTGACTGTCTGAGATTAGGCTGGACTCTTTCCCCTGCCTCTCTCAGTGACAAACCATGATTTATCACATGTTCTATGATGGTGGCTCTTACTTCATCAGTGACAACAACTCTTACTCTCCTTTGAACTGCACCACCCATTCTTACTCCTCTCCCCCTATCTCTCCTTATCCCTTGTCCTAGTTCAACTAATCCTCTCCCTAGTCCACCTTGTCCTCTCCTTGGTCCAACCACTCCTCTCCCTAGTCCACCTTGCCCTCTCCCTGGTCCGACTACTTACTCCTCTCCCTAGTCCACCTTGTTCTCTCCGTGGTCCAATGTTCCTCTCCTTCGTCCAACTCTTCGTGAAATGTATAAAATGTAAGCATTTTAGAAACGCATTAATTAAGGACCGTCTCCTCCTGAGGAGTCATATACGGAATCGTTTCACCAGCAGTGCAGAGCTTGCTCAGGAACAGCAGCAGGTTGGTGTGAGAGCATCTGCATGCACAGTGAGGCCAAGACTTTTGGACAATGGCGTGGTGTCATGAAGGGCAGCAGAGAAGCCACTTTACTCCAGGAAAAACATCAAGGACAGATGGAAATTCTGCAGGAACTAGAAGGATTGGACAGCAGAAGACTGGTGCAAAGTTATTTTCTCTGATGAAGCCGAATGTTTGGGATATCTGGAAAATCAGTTGTTTGTAGAAGAAAAGGTGAGCGCTACCATGAGTCCTGTGTTTTGCCAACAGTGAAGCCATCCATGTGTGAGATTGCTTTTCAACCAAGGGAGTGGGCTCTCTCATAATTATGCCAAAAAACTCTGACGTGAATAAACAATGTGATCAAAACTTCCTACAAAAGGGACTTCCAATGATCCAGTAGCAGTTTGGTGTTGATCTGTGCATTTTCCAGCATGATAGTGCACCATGTCACAAATCAAGAGTGATAAAGAAGTGGCTTGAAGATTGTTACATTGAAAATTTGGATCTGGGGCTGGGCAACTCTATCCCTCTATCTCAATCCCATAGAGAACCTGTGGTCAGTCCTTAAAAGGCAAGTGGACAAGCAGGGTCCACATATTGTAATCAACTCCAAGAACTAATAATGCAAGAATGGATCACCATCAGACAGGATTTTGCCCAGAAGCTAATATCCAGCATGCCAGATAGAACTGCAGAGGTTATGAAGAACAAGAGTCAACACTGTAAATATTGACTCATTATATACATACATACATACATACAGTATACAAGAGGTGGTGAATTTTGCATTTATGTTAACAAAGCTTGGTGCGAACACGGTCATTGTTGGGAGACACTGCTCAGCTAACATAAAGTTTCTCATGGTTAAGTGTAGACCTTTTTATCTGCCGCGAGAATTTACTTCCATCATTATAACTGCAGTCTATATTCCACCAGATGCGAATGCCAAGCTTGCTTTGAACAAACTTCACGCTGCCATTAGTATACAACAGACTTCTCACCCGGAGGCTGCTTTTATTGTCACTGGTGATTTTAATCACCCCAATTAAAGGGGGGTGGGGGTGAAATGCTCGTTTTCACTCAATATCCTGTTAATCTTGAGTACCTATAGAGTAGTACTGCATCCTTCATAACTCCAAAAAGTCTTTATTTTTATTATATTTATAAGAGAAAGATAGTCTGTACCGATTTTTCCCGGAAAAACACGGGCGCCTAGAGGCGTGCCGTGTGGGCGGAGCTAAAGAATCATGAGCACGAGAAAGCTTTTGCGTTGAGAGCGTTTGGAAGCTTTGACACAGATCCAGAGGCTGAAATTTAACAAGAGCAGCATTAGCAAAGGCGTCTCTATGTGGTATGTACTGAAACTTTATATATTTGCTTAGCGGTTTTGGAAAATGACTAAGTTCCACTTTATGTCGTCTTTTTTTTTTTTTTTTTTTTTTTTAAGCTGTACATATGGAAAGTGCAGTTTGATGGCAACATCGCATGTTGTTTACTTGATGTGCTTACGCGCTGATAGCTAAGTTAACAACACAGAGATATTTGAAGCAGTTTTACTCACCGCATGCGGTTCCAACACACGATCGTGACCCTTTTTCGTTGGGACTGCATTATCCTTAAGAAATAAACGATGTGCAAATCCGTCATCAAACTGGACCTTGTTTGTAAAACAAGCATCTTCGAAATGCAGGGAACAAACAAAAACACTTGCACAACTCCGTTGATGCTCTGTAAAAATAAACTCCATCCACTGGTCCCTTAATGCTGTTTCTCTTTTGGTAATACTTCCTTTTAAACTAATACTTTCATCAGCGTGACACACACACACACACAATGCGGTCTCTGAAGACAAAGAAACCTGAGGATTAGAGTTGTGACGTTCGCGAACGAACTGATTCTTTTGAACGGTTGTCTTGCCCTGGCAACCAAAAACACACTTCTTTTGTGACTTTTCGCGACGCTCTCGCTCTGATCAGTGAAATGTGTGCTCAGCCTCGCTATACGGGAGCGCGCGCTCTTCCGGCAGAAGTGCCTTAGGACCCATATAAGGAAATTCCGCTCCATCTAACGTCACACAGAACCATACTCGAAAAAAAACTTTCCGAAACTTGTGACAAACTGGAAGAGGTTTTTTTGGAACAAAAATACTCCTTCAAACGTACAACTTCATTTTTGAAACTTTGTCCATGTTTAGCATGGGAATCCAAGTCTTTAACAGTGTAAAAAACTCAGTATACATGAAATAGCATTTCACCCCCCCTTTAAAGTCAGTGCTCCCCAAATTCCACCAGCATGTTTCCTGCCACACCGGAGGAGACAAAACTTTGGATCATGTTTACACAAACATTGATAGAGCTTACATCGCGACACCCCTCCCCCACATCAGAGAGTTTGATCACCATTCTTTGTTTCTCACCCCTAAGTATTCAGCCCTCATCAACCGTGTGTAGACATCAGTGAGGACCATCAAAGTGTGGCCAACTGGAGCAGACTCTTTACTTCAGGACAGATTTCATTACACAGACTGGAGTATGTTTGCTTCTCAGGCTGCCTGTGGCTTTCACATGGACATTGATATCTATACTTCCTTTATACTGTATTACATCAACACCACCACTGACAGTGTTACAACAGAAAAACAGATCACAGCATACCCTAATCAGAAGCCATGGATGAACAAGGATGTGCAACTTTTGCTGAAAGCCCTCAACACTGCCTTCAGGTCAGATGATGCTCAGGCCTACAGCAAATCCAGTGCTAACCTGAAAAGGGGCATCAAAAAGGCCAAGTACTGCTACAAACTGAAAGTAGAGGAACACTTTTCCAACTCTGACCCCCGACGCATGTGGCAGGGCATACAGATCATCAGTGACTATAAGTCAAGCAACTCCGCTCCAACGGTCACAGACATCTCCTTCTTTAAGGTATGTGGGAGGTCGAGGCGGTGCCCGCTGCTGTTCCGGAGGCCGAGGCGGTGACCGAGGCTGCTCCCGCTGCGGTGACCGAGGCAGTACCTGAGGCCGTTCCAGAGGCGGTGCACGAAGCAGAGGCATCTCACGTCTCCATAGGCAGTCCAAAGTCTAGTCAGGTGCCCATTGACTGTCCAGAGTTGAGTCAGTTCCCGTGACCCTCCAGAGTCAGGGCTAGTTCCTGCTGACCATCCAGAGTCAAGTTATGTTCCAGTTGTTCATCCTGAATCAAGTCAGATTCCTATTGATCTTCCCGAGTCACGTCAGGTGCCCGTTGACTTTCCCGAGTTGAGTCAGTTTCCGGTTGACCCTCCAGAGTCGAGTCAGGTGTTCATGGACCCTCCAGAGTCAGGGTTAGTCACCGTTGACCTTCCAGAGTCAGGGTTAGTTGCCGTTGACCCTGCAGAGTAAGGGCTAGTTCCTGTTGACCATCCAGAGTCGAGTCATGTTCCAGTTGTTCCTCCTGAATCAAGTCAGATTTCTATTGATCTTCCCGAGTCAAGTCAGGTGCCCGTTGACTTTCCAGAGTTGAGTCAGGTTCCGGTTGACCCTCCAGAGTCGAGTCAGGTGTTCGTGGACCCTCCAGAGTCAGGGTTAGTCACCGTCGACCTTCCAGAATCAGGGCTAGTTACCGTTAACCCTCCTGAATCAGGGCTAGTCACTGATGACCTTCCAGAGTCTGAACTAAGTACCATGGACTTTCCAGAGACAAGTCTAGTTACCGGTGATCTTCGAGGACTGAGTCAAGTCACCGGTGATCTTCGTCCTCCCATTGGGCTGACCACAAAGATGTGGTGGTCTTCCGCTCCGCCCTGGGGGACTCCGGCCTTGACCACGAGGACATGGTGGTCTTCCGCTCCGCCCTGGGGGGGTTTCTGCCTTGACCACATGGGTGTGATGGCCCTGTGCACTTAATGTTCTCCATGTACCCATGTTTTTGTTTTCATTTGTTTTTCTATTTATCTTCTTCTTTGGACCTGGCCCTCCGTCCCTCCCCTTCATCCTCCGCCGGTCCACCACCCTCCTGGACTCCTTGTTTTGTGTTACACTTTCCTGCCTCTGCCTTTCCATTCCATCTGGTTGTTCCGTCTCTGTTTTTTCCATTTTTCCTGGTTGTCCTGTCTTTTGTCTATCCATTCCACCTGGTTGTTTGTCTTTGTCTGTCCATTCTATCTGGTTCTCCTGTCCCTGTTTTCTGACCCTCCGTCCCTCCCCCTAGTCCGCCGCCGCTTCACCTCCCTCCTACCTCTTTTTTTTTGTTGGGTTTTCCGGGGTTTCAGGTGGAGCATCTGGGAGCTGCTCCGTACGGGAGGGGGTAATGTGACGCTGTCAGTCTCTGTTTTCCTGGGTGTTCCCTAGTGAGCTCACTTCTCCTTAGGCACTTCACCATAGGCACTTTAATTCCTCTAGTCTGGTTCTGTCTTCACAGTAATTGCACTCCAATTAAATCGCACAGGTCCTGACAATCCTTTTGTCATTAGTCTCCCTATGTATAGCTGTCTTTCTCTGTCATCTGTATGGAGTCCTTACCCTATGTGTCACATGTTCTCGCCTCCCGAGACTTCCCCTTTCCTTCTCGTTCATCCAAGTTTCCCTTTTCATCCGGTTCCCTCTTTTGGTTTGATTTGTCTCTCAAGACTGTTTATTTTGTATTTTCCCTTTGTTACAATAAATCATACCTTGCAATTGGATCCTACCCTCTCCTTGTGTTTTTCCCAAACTCAACCGTCACACCCTCTTGCTTGAGGGTGTCAATGATGGCCTTCTGGTCAGCAGTCTTACCCATGATTGCAGTTTTGAGTAATGAACCAGGCTGGGAGTTTTTAAAAGCCTCAGGAATCTTTTGCAGGTGTTTAGAGTTAATTAGTTGATTCAGATGATTAGGTTTATAGCTCGTTTAGAGAACCTTTTCATGATATGCTATTTTTTTTTTAGATAATTTCCTGCAGGGAAAGAAGAACATCAATCCCCAAGTACTTAAAGATTTGAACCAATGGAATAGATACAGAAAGTGAAATGGGATCAATTTTAGTATTGAGGGGAAGTAGACATGATTTACTCCAATTAATTTTAAACCCACAGAGAGATCCAAAATGGTCAAATAAATTCAACACATGAGGCACAGAACATGACAGCTTCACTATCATCATAGATATCTCCAGTATTGTCTACTTTAATATGAGTCCCATGCAGACAATTAAATGGAGTACTGCCTGACAAAGATTGTTATTGTGGAAAATAGGCGAATGCCTATGCCATATTGTAACTAGTTGTTAACGTATTTCGATGCTGTAGAACTGCCCATAAATAGTTCCATTCTAACTGGTCGAAAGCTTTGTGTGAAAGAACCACAATGATCTGACAAAATGGGACACCAGTTACTGCACTTATATAGACACACACAATGGGACACAGGTGGTGCTGTAATCAGGTGTGATCAAGGACCACGCCTACAGACATACACCTGCACACTAAACAAGCCAAGAGAGAGCCAGTGAATTCATGAACCGTGACAGTACCCCCTCCCCTAGGAACGCCTCCTGGCATTCCCAGACGGACTAACCTGTTGATTGTAATCATCGATCAGGGAGTGATCCAGAATATCCCTAGCAGGAACCCAACTTCTCTCCTCCGGACCGTAACCCTCCCAGTCCATCAAATATTGGAATCCGCGTCCCCTCCTTCTCAAATCCAGAATACAGTTAACCGAATAAGTGGGTTCCCCATCTACGAGACGTGGCAGGGGAGGAAACGGGACCGGCGGGTTAATGTTTGAATGAAACACAGGTTTTATTTTTGACACATGGAAGGCGGGATGAATTCTCCTGTACACAGGAGGAAGTTTGAGGTGGACTGCCGTCGGACTAATGATCTTGGTGACAGTGAATGGGCCAATAAATTTAGGAGCCAATTTATTAGATACGGATTGGAAAAGAATGTTATTAGTAGACAGTTACACTTTTTTTAAAAACGACATATACGGGAGGCTTTGACCGGTGGCCATCAGCCTTGATGCACGCCCCCACCTGAAGCAGACTCTCACGGGCTCTTCTTCAGGTGTGACGGCACCTCTGGATGAAGGTGTGAGCGGAGGGGACCGCAACTTCGGATTTCATACTGGTAAAAATTGATGACTGGTAACCTAAACTACATTCAAATGGAGAAAGGCCCTTGGATGACGCTGGTATGAATTGTGGGCGTACTCCACCAGAGTTGTTGACTCCAAGAGGAACGATTCTTGGAAACCAAACATGGCAACACGCTCTCCAAATCTTGGTTGGCTCTCTCACTTTGTCCATTGCTTTGGGGATGAAATCCCAAAGATAAACTGACACTCGTCCCCAGTAATTTAGAAAGTTCTTTCTAAAATTTTTGACACAAATTGGGGACACTTGTCAGAAAGCACGTCTGTTGGGAGACCATGTAAACGAAAGATGTGATCTAATCCATTACTGCTCCATGGCGGAGGGTAATTTAGGCAAGGGAATAAAATGAGCCGCCTTTCAAGAACCGGTCCATGTTGATCAAAACGGCCGTCTTGCCCTGGGAGGGCGGTAATAAAATCTAGAGGGATGTGGGACCAGGGTCTCGAAGGGACTGACAGCGGTTAAAGTAACCCATCTGGAGGTCGATTGGAAGTCTTACCAGTGGCACAAACTGAGCTAGCCAAAACAAAACTTTGGATGTCGCGAGTCATTAATGGCCACCAGAATCGTTGCTTTACCAAAAAGGTGGTGCGATTAACCCCTGGATGACATGCTATGCTGGAACAATGGCCCCACTGAATGACGTCAGACTGATAACCCTCTGGCACAAACAACTGATTCAGTGGGCAGTCTGGCAGAGGCGTTACCCCTTCAAAGGCCATGATGACCTATAATTCGACCTCCCACCTGACAGTGGAGACAATTAGAGTTTTGGGCAAAATACAATTGGGAGTAGACGGGTGTTCAGAACAATCAAAAATACAAGATAAAGAGTCAGGTTTGATGTTCTTAGAGCCTGGGCGGTACGAAAGAGAAAAATCAAAACGACCAAAAAAAGTGCCCACTGAGTATACCTAGAGTTGAGTATTTTGGCAGTTCTGATATATTCTAAGTTCTTGTGATTGGTCCATACAGTAAAAGGTACCCCTGAGCCTTCTAACCAATGTCGCCATTTCTCCAGCGTGAACTTGACTGCCGACAACTCTGTTACCAATGTCATTGTTATGTTCAACAGGTGATAAATGATGAAGAAAAATTATAATAATAAAAAATAAATTAAACATGCAGGGATGCATCTTGTCGTCTGTTTGAGAATGTTGGGAAAGTACTGCACCTTGCCCGACCTCTGATGCGCCGACCTCCACCATGAACTGACGCGATAGAACAGGGGCAACGAGGATGGGAGCCAAAATGAAGCGACTCTTGAGTTTGGCAAATACAGCCTTCACTGTATCGAACCACCTGAACGTCATTCTGGGGGAGGTCAAGGCGGTCTAAGGTGCGGCTATTGGCTGTTGTTGCGAATAAAACGATGATAGAAATTGGCAAACCCCAGAAACCTCTGTAGGGCCTTACGGGAATATGGACTTGGCCAATCTATCACAGCCGTAAACTTTTCATGATCCATACGCAATCCCTCAGACGAGACCATGTACCCTAGGAAAGGAACAGACTGTGCATGAAAAATGGATTTCTCCACCTTGACAAAAAGCCCATTATCTAGCAACCTCTGAAGCACTCGTCTGATGTGCTGAACATGATCCTGGAGAGAAGATGAAAAAAATCAATATGTCATCCAGGTAAACATATGAGCTGGTCAACCATATCTCTCAGCATGTCACTGATGAGTGCTTGGAAGACTGCTGGGGAGTTGGTCAGCCCAAAGGGCATGACCAAGTATTCAAAGTGCCCTCTAGGGGTATTAAACGTGGTCTTCCATTCATCACCCTCCCTTATGTGGACCAAATGATAAGCATTACGTAAATCCAATTTTGTGAAAATGCTCCCTGTAACCGTTAGAAGGCTGAAGACATCAATGGAAAAGGATAAGTATTCTTTACTGCTATGTTGTTCAGCCACCGGTAATCAATACGCAGTCGCAGAGATCCATCCCTGCTTCCCCACAAAAAAGAACCCCACCGGAGATGAGGAAGGACAAATGAACTTGGATGCCAGAGAATCAGAAATATATTTCTCCATAACCTCCCTCTCTGGAAAAGAAAGTGTATATAACTTGCCTTTAGGCGGAGTCTTACCCGGTACTAAGTCTATGGTACAGTCGTAAGGACGATGAGGAGGTAGAGAAGCAGCCCGGGACTTACTGAACACTTCCCTCAGATCCTGGTACTCCTTGGGCACGTTAGACAAATTCACTGCCTTTTCCTGGAACACAGAAACAGGCACAGATGAACAAGCAGACACAAGACAAGACTTATGGCATGGGGTACTCCAAGCAGACACGGAATTGTGTAACCAATCGACACTGGGATTGTGCAGAGTGAGCCTGGTGTGACCAAGAACTATGTGTTTCACAGGTTAGTCCATGAGGAGGAATGTAATGTTCTCGGAGTGACTGCCAGAAGTAATGAGGGTTATGGATCCGGTGATATGAGAAATGTAGGGGAATTGCTGTCCATTAAGAGCATTGACGGATATCTTGTGAGTGAGGGGGAATATGTGTATGTGGAGTTGTTGAGCCAGTTTAAAATCCAGACGGGATCGCAGATGGGGCTGACCGTGTCCTCTCTGTCCATGCGAGTCTTCTGCCTGCGAGAATGGGTTCACTGATGGAAATGGCTCACGCGACTCAAACGCGCATCGACCTTTAATGCCGGTTCCTGTATCCTGATCTTCCCACACCACCATTCCCTACAGAGCCACCTTGCCTGACAGAAGGGTGAGGACAAACGCCACCTTGGTGAGAAATACATAGTGCAACGGGTAAGGAATGCCCTTCAATACTCAGGCTCATCTGAGTATCCCTCTGGTGTGGGTAAACGGGGCTCTTACTGATGAGATGGCTCGGGGGAAACTGGTAGAATTGGCGGTGGGGGTGGCTCAGCGGGGCTTTTCAGATGTTGGAGTAGTAGAGTGAGTTGGGACATCTGTGCCTCAAGAGCTTGGATCACTCGACCTGTTCTGGCAATGCCTTCCTCTTGTCGATCCATCCTCGCCATGCTGCGAGAAGTGAATCATTCCAGTTAGTAGCGCCTGCTGCATCCATGATGTGCTCAGATCATTCTATCACGACACAGAGGCAGGATGCAAGGCAATTTAATGACAAGATATATAATATGTCAGGCAAACAGACTATAAGGAATAATAAACACAGATGGAGATTAGCGACGATAACAAGCTCTGATGGTGGGTGACGCAGGGACCTCGGTGGACAACAGTGATAATCCTCGGTGATCCAGTGCTGTAATCCCAGTTAAATGCTTGTGATTCCGGTGCGGGGAACAAGACACGACGAAGAACAACAGGGGGAAACCACAATCAAACACAGCCAGGGGAGAGAACGGAACACAGGGAAGAACCGCAATGATCTGACAACACAAGACATCAGTTACTGCACTTAAATAGACACACACAATGGGACGCAGGTGGTGCTGTAATCAGAGGTGATCAAAGAGTACGCCCACAGACACATTACTGCACACTAAACAAGCCAAGAGAGAGACAGCGAATTAATGAACATTGACAGAACTAGCCTGTTCATAAATTTCTCTAGACGGCGAGATAGTACTTTAGCATTAGTCCCCATTGAGTTCGGACCTTACCGCCATGTTTTTGCTGAGTGTATTGTTTGAGAAACAACGTTGATTATCTCTAGTCAGATTCTGGTGCTGTGATTCCAGTTTTCTTTTTGTGTCTTTTTTTTTTCTGAAGGAAAATCCTTTAACTGCATTCCAAAGTTTTCACGGATCATCCACTGAACCTTAGTTATTTTCAATGAACTCAGTAAATTTATTTTTGAATTGACTTTTGTTAGTTTTTTTTTTTTTTTTTTTTTTTAGTTTTTTTTAATCCTGTAACAATTTAGGGTTAAATCGCCATCTATTTATGAGTAGGATTTATGAGTAGCAGGGAAAAATGTGAAAGATTTAAGATTAAATAAATGCCAACTATCCACCAATGAGAATGAGGTTACACATTCCCGAAGTTTGTTATGCTGGATACACACCAAAAGATAATCAGGTTATCTTTTACCGGGCTGACAATCCTAGCTATGTCCCAATTATCTTGATGGTTCTACAGATTATCTTGTAAGATTTTATTTTGGTGCGAGTCATGTTAAGAGTGTCTGAACCTGATTGGAAGAACGGAGCTTGCCTGGTCGCGAATCGTGAATATTTAACATTTAAAATTTACTATCAGAAATCCTGATGTGTGGGGGGAACCCAGAGGACAAATGCCTGCACGCTCTGGAGATTATCATGTGAAACGAAACAATATCCAATTAGAATTGATTGCAATTTCTTCCTGCATATCGTTTGCCATGCTTATTTTGTATTCTCACGAGATTGCCTATGTTCACAGTCGAGACTCTGGTTGAAAATCTGTTCATGTGTAGTGTGTGGTCATGGCACACCACGCATTATAAAGAGCCAAACGGTTAAATATAGGATTTTTTATCCTCATGTTTGTGGTCTATTGCATTTTGAAAATCTTATAAGATGTAAAAAATATTTTGATGTGTAGCCAGCATTAGAACAAAAAGCTTGAAAGTGTGATTCCTTTGGTCTAGATCCATCTAGGATATGCGGCATTACAGAATTCATATCTGCACCCAATACAACATCCAAAAATCCAAGAGATTGACAAAACAGAGAGAAAAAAAATATACAATATTCCAATTCTCCACTATGGTTTTTATATGTGTTATTCTACCACCTGTATCACAACCTTAATCTTTCTATCTTAATTTATCTTCTTCCCAAAAAAATCCAGAAAACCAGTATGTTTGTGTGGGCTATTTGGCCATTCATATTACAATTCAAAATATTAAGGTCGTTCATAGGTGTCAAACAGAATTACTGCATAATAAAACACAATACAAATTTGAAAATAAAACCAGTTGAATCTACCATTAAACCAGCCCCACCCTTCCCATAAATGTTCAAAAGAACAAAAAACATTCCCATGAACTATAGCACATCAAACCAAGAACAAACCTTGATCTGCCAGCACCCCTTGATATGATCTTTGGCATCAACAATAGCCTGCACAGTACTGAAGCACCAACATTGGCCCCCTTAGTCACATATTTACTAGGTAGTGTCTCTATAAAATATAAATAAATAAATACAAATAAAAAAAAACCTTCAGTAAGCACTACTGTATGCTCAATGACTATGAATTAAAGTAAAAGTAAAAGAGTCAAATAATTAACAGTAAAAGAGACTTAACCATTTTGAGCATCTCTTTTCCGATTAGACAGTAAATGTCCAACTGAAGTTCATTGAGAGTTGGTGGATGAATGGGATCTGAGAAAAAAAAAATCTTGCTTCTTCTGGGGAGTATAGCATTTAAGTTTCATCTTGATTGAGAATGACCTTTCTGGATGCCAGCTTTTCTCATTTCCTTCATATCTGGGGCAAATGCACTTCTTTTTGTCATGACCGAACAAAACACACACACACACACTAAATGATTAAACCCAGGAAAAGCAGTGGTTAGTGACCAACGAAGGCAATCCTATTTTTTTATTTTGACACCTAAAGGAATTAAAGCTATATACCCCTTAACAATAAAGTTAAACGCCATGAATAGCTGTGCACTCTCCTCGCTATTATGCGAGCAAGTGTCCGTAGACTCGTGACTGCTGGCACCATTTACTGGTTACCATACACAAAGACACCAAACTGAACTACAAACAAACAAACAATGAGCCGTGTTAAGCGTTTCTCAATAAGTTCAATATTAAAAATAAATGTTAAACTAAATGTTCTCCCAATGCCTGATGATGTTAGAGAACACCTGACAAGAGATCAGAGGCAATTCCTTCAATCTAGAATCACTCCAGACTCTTTAGATTCCCAGCTTCATGTTTGTGTTTCTTCTCTTCAGTTCACTCCTCTCATTTTCTATAGGGTTCAGGTCAGGGGACATGAATATGCTTTAGTTTTTGGATGAGTAGGAGAATTTTTTCTTGGAACCCTCCCAAACAACATGTGGTGACATAGGTTCTGTTTGACATTTTTTATTTAATTAAGGTTTTCTGAACTATGTTCTGCAATTCTTCAGCTGTGATTTACCCTTTAGCCACTCAAACTCATCTTCTCACCATGCATTAGGACGATGTAGAAACATGTCCTCTTACAGGTGGTTTCGTAACATTTTATGCTGATTGGAAATTCTTTAAGGGGGGGTGAAATGCTCGTTTTCACTCAATATGCTGTTAATCTTGAGTACCTATAGAGTACTACTGCATCCTTCATAACTCCAAAAAGTCTTTAGTTTTATTATATTCATAAGAGAAAGATAGTCTGTACCGATTTTTCCCGGAAAAACACGAGTGGCTGGAGGCGTGACGTGTGGGCGGAGCTAAAGAATCACGAGCGCCAGTAGGCTTTTGCGTTGAGCGCGTCTGGAAGCTGTGACACCGTGAGGACAAAACCAACCAAAAAAAAAACATGGCTAACAGTCAGATTCAGCATATATTTATGATCCAGAATCAGATCCAGAGGCTGAAATTGAACAAGAGCAGCATCAGCAATCAGTCTCTATGTGGTATGTACTGAAACTGTATATATTTGCTTAGCGGTTTTGGAAAATGACCAAGTTCCACTTTGTCGTCTTTTTTTTTTTTTTAAGCTGTACATGTGGAAAGTGCAGTTTGATGACAACATCGCATGTTGTTTACTTGATGTGCTTACGCGCCGATAGCTAAGTTAACAACACAGAGATATTTGAAGCAGTTTTACTGGTGCAGTTTGATGACAACATCGCATGTTGTTTACTTGATGTGCTTACGCGCCGATAGCTAAGTTAATAACACAGAGATATTTGAAGCAGTTTTACTCACCGCATGCGGTTCCAACACACGATCGTGACCCTTTTTCGTTGGGACTGCATTATCCTTAAGAAATAAACGATGTGCATATCCGCGTCAAACTGGACCTTGTTTGATTCCATATATATTCATTCCATATATATTCAGACATTCATTATATATGTATTCAGACTTTCATTCTATATATTCAGACTTTCATTCAATATATTCAGATTTTCATTCCATATATTCAGTCATTAGTTTTATATATTCAGACTTTCATTCTATATATTCAGACTTTCATTCCATATATATATTCAGAAATTTTGTTTTATATATTCAGACATTTTTATTCTATATATATTCTGACATTCAGACTTTCATTCCATATATATTCAGACATTCGTTTTATATATTCAGACTTTCATTCCATATATTCAAACTTTCATTCTATATATTCAGACTTCATATTATGAATACAATTATTTCCTGAACGGTTTTCCATAATCTATCTATCTATCTATCTATCTATCTATCTATCTATCTATATATATATATATATATATATATATATATATATATATATATATATATATATATATATCTATATATATATATATATCTATATATATATCTATCTATCTATCTATCTATCTATCTATCTATCTATATATATATATATATATATATATATATATATATTGACCCTGATGTAGACCTTAACCCTGGGGTTAGGCAAGTTCGGTCCTAGAGAGCCGCAGTCCTGCGGAGTTCAGCTTCAACCCTAATCAAACACACCTGAACAAGCTCATCAATGTCTTCGGCATTACTAAGTTTGCAGGCAGGTGAGGTTTTTTTAAGGGTTGGAGCAGAACTTTGCAGGACTGCGGCTCTCTAGGACTGAACTTGCCTACCCCTGCCTTAACCCGTTAGACCAGGTGCGAGAGCCAGAGTATGTGAGAGTTGACAGGGGCTCTGCTCCTTGCACTTAGGATGAGCTGTTTATGGCATGGCAACTGTGCCACACCGAAAAGGAGAGAGCACACTTTCCTACATTTCTAAAACATTTCTATTTCAAATATAAACAATTTTATTTGAACTTTCTATTCATCAAAGAATCTTGGAAAATAAAACTCAAATTACACAAAAATATTAAGCAGAATAAATTACAGATATTTTAAATTGTAATAACATGTCACAATATTATTGTATTTACTGTATTTTGGATAAACACATTCTTGGTGAGCATAAGACTTTCAAAACACATTTTTATGGACCGCAACATTTTCAGCAGTACATGGTGTATGTAGGTTTTTTTCAATTCAGTGTCTAATTTTACTCTGCCATGTGTCAGGTTGTAGAAATAATGGGGTTGCAAACAAGCTTTTACATAGGCTTTAAATTAACAACCCATGCCATCCTGCAAACAGAACTTCAGGTTCAAATTGCACTTTATGTGCTTCTAGTCTCTCTCTCTCTCTCTCCTACCCCCTACCAAACCACAGGTAATACAAATAGGAAGTCTAGGGGAATAAATTTAGTTCTCCAATAATGAGTCTTCAAAATGCACTCTGCAGCTGAGTGAGGAGCTGTGAGAGGCAGATGTCTGTTTGAATGTTTACAGAGAAGAGCCTGAAGAGATTATTTTATCTGAAGTAAAACTGGGTGTTCTTCCCGATTTGACACATCACGACAGTGCAGAGACTGAATAAAGAGCTGGATTGCTGTAGATGGATACTAAACACAGTAAAGCACTCTTCTCTCAACATTATCTCATGCTGGAAATAAAATCCCAACCAAGCTACAGTGTAGGCCAAAAATGTATAAGTAATTTTATCATAATTAACAAGAAGAATGCAGTCAACATGAAGTGTTGCTGTAAATGGTCACATACCAGGTGTAAACAAAACTAAAAAATTTACTCACCCCCAGGCCATCAATGATGTGGATGCTGGCTTCTTCATGAGAACAGATTTTAATAAATGTAGCATAGCATCACTTGCTCACCAATAGATCCTCTGCAGTGAATCGGAGCCATCAGAATGAGAGTCCAAACAGCTGATAAAACATCTAAATGATCCATAAGTATTCCACACAACTTGAGTCCATCAGTTAAGATCTTGAGGCCTAAAGTGCATATTTGTCTCGTCTGAATCAGGAGAGAAATATGCATAGCTCAAGCATCATTTACAATGGGGGATGACCAATTAATTTGAGTAAACAGTTACTTTGGTTCCTTTGGTTGGGAAACATAGGTGATAATTTTTTTTTAAGACAGTGTGAATGACCCTCTTAATAATTATGATTTCTGAGTTTTTAAAAAAAGTAATTGAAAAAGTAAAATAACAGCAGTAGGCGCAACTTGTGTGTAGATTGATCAAAAGTAGGGTAATGTTGCTTTTGCTGATATTTGTCTTAAGGTGCGTTTTGTGAATATTGTTGGTGAAAAAAAATTTTTTTAATATAATATATATATATAATATCATACAAGTACATTTGTCACCCATTACTAATTATTTTTATTTATTTTTTTCAGTCAAGAGTTTCCAGTAACAAGGTGAAGAAACATCATAGCATATATAATCATTAACAATGATTTCATTTCTGTTCAGCAACGGGTGTTCGTTCAAGGAAAGTATGTCAATCAGTTGATTATAATGGGGGCAATCTAGTTTTGTCAGACACTGGCACATACTGCCACACTGATGTATCATCCATATCCCATGCAAACAGTCATTTAGCATATGTTTTTATCCAAATCAGCTTACAGTACACTAATCATCCACCTGCAGCAGATTGTGTGCTTCACTGGAACACAAGCAGACAAAAATAGCATTTCTGATAAATATTGCAGAACAAATTCTAATTCACAATTTAAAGACTAAATGTTTTAATCTAAATAATAATAATAATAATAATAATAATAATAATAATAATAATAATAATAGTAATATTGAGGTTCAAGCAAAATCAATATAGCAACACTGTTGCAATCAAATGGAGTTTAAGATGAAGCTATTGCAGACATAACCTTTGGTTGTAATGTGTGGATGTTACCTTTGAAGATAACATTTTTGTTTCATGACAAAGTACATCAAATCATCTTTTCCTCAACATAAACCCTGCTCACACACCAACACCCACAGGGACCACTGATGTTGTGTTTCTCTCCTCACTATGTATGCGTGCATTCAGTGGCACTAATTAACTGAGCCTCAGAAGAGTGTCATTTGTATCTGCTCCATTTCTCTAATCACCCCACAGCTCCAACCTGTAATGTTATCCAGTCCCTGCCACCATCCCTTCCCCTTCACAACCACCATAGCCTGAAGTGACACTTCCACTGATGCGCACATACTTATCACACACACACACACACACACACACACTGAAGCCTTTGACATGAAAACACCCTGGAATCTATCTATCTATCTATCTATCTATCTATCTATCTATCTATCTATCTATCTATCTATCTATCTATCTATCTATCTATCTATCTATCTATCTATCTATCTATTTAAAGTGTGTACTAAAATAACTAAAACAAAAAATGGAAATTTAAAATAATTTTTAAAGAACATTTAAAAAAGACGACATATTAAAAATTATAATAATAAAAGTGAAAAGATAGTTAACTTAAAAAAAAAAAAAAAATTATAATAAATAATAATAATAATAATAATAATAATAATAATAAATTATAAAAACTGGTAACACTTAATTTTGATATTCCACTACAGACATTCTACTAACTAGAAGTAAAATTGTAAATGATGTCAACCAGTCTTTATTTCAGAGCATTTTTTTATTGTTATTATGTCTGATTATTATCTTCGAACACTTTATTTTGACTAATTATCCTACCGGTAAATATAATTTTGCTAGTACATGTCAGCTTATTCTACAAACCCTAACCCAACAATCTACTTACACGCTAAGAGTTAACATGCATACATGAATGTCTAAAGTAAACAATAAAAATAAAGTGTAACCTAAAAACTAATTCAAAATATGAATAACAATTATACTGGTACAATTATCGTCCACCTGCACAGATTGTGTGCTTCACAGTAACAGTGGTATAATTTGTGATAATTCACACACACACACACACACACACACACACACACACACACACACACACACACACACACACACACACATATATATATATATATATATATATATATATATATATATATATATATATATCAGAATATTCAATGTATAGAAATAGAGAGAGAGAGAGAGAGAGAGAGAGAGAGAAAGAGAGCTCTACAAAGGGATAACACCGCTACCAGCAGTTAAGGACATCTTCACTACACGCTGCCTCAGAGAGACAAAGCACATAAGCAACACCTACAGTCACCTGACACAGAGACTTTTCTCCTTTCTCCCCTCTGGCAAATGGCTCAGGACTATTTGAAGATATATCATGACATTAGGAATAGTTTCTACCCCAATGTTGTATGGCATTTCAATACACATTATTGTGCAATAACAAAAATGATACTAAACATCTCATAATGTCAACATTTATGTCACTTTTGCAATTTGTCATTGTCTTATTGTCTTATCAATAATGTGTCTCATGTTTTGTATATATATATATATATATATATATATATATATATATATATATATATATATATTTTTTTTTTTTTTTTTATATATTATTTTTATTTATTTATTTTTTGTCCGCTCCCGTCACCTGTGGAGTTTTGGTTCCTTACCACTTTGCCTTGCCTAGTTGGGCACACAATTTCTGACATTTCTGACAATTTGTTGACTTGATTGCACAGACACTAATTGAAAAGAACAGAACTGACCTGAATGATGAAATCACTGAATTAACAATGAACTGACTTTAACCGAAAAACTGACTGCTTTATATTATCCTCTTGCATTATCACACTTTTTTTCTGTTTAAAACTGTAAAGCTGCTTTGAAACAATCTGTATTGTAATCAGCTCTATATAAATAAAAGGTGACTTGACTTGACCATTCTATCTTGTCCATAGTCTGTGGAGAAGCATTTAAGAAAGTTTTTCATTGTACTTGCCAATTATATAGTTTTTTTTTTTTTTTTTTTTTTTCTGACATCCATTGCAGTTTTCTGAGAAAAGAAAACATGTAAAATAATGAAAAACTTGATGACCAGTTACACCTGAATCGTTTACAAGGTGTTTTCATGGCAAATGCTTCAGTGTGTGTGTGTGTGTGTGTGTGTTTGTGTGATGAGTATGTGCGCATCAGTAGGAGTGTATCTTCAGTACTTGCCTAAACTATTTAATTTTGACCAGAAATTTAGAAGTTCTTCAAAACAGAAAGTTAATGTCCATGTTTTTTGTCAGCTATCCTGATACACATAAATAGAGCCGGGTGAAAAAAAAATATATATATGTTGCAATATTCTGCAACAAATGTGCAAGATCTGTGTCGTCGGCTTACAATGTTTTTATGAAATACATTACAATTAGAAATGCTGTGCATTTTCCACATAACAATAGAAATGTCAGTAATCGAAGATAATCTTATGATCTCAGAAGATATCACATGTACTTTTAAGAGATATCTGACCACAACAGCACAGATAAAGAGTTATTTAAAGAGTCTTTTTTATTTTTACATGTACCAATTAGGCGTACTCAAAAATGCTGTTAAAAGTGTTTGTCCACTTCAAACTCCTGCTGTTCTGGAATGTGTGAGCGACACCCTTCCTGCTGTGAAGTTGAATAAAAATACACACCTGTGGCTGGAGGCATTTCGTATCCTGTAGCACCCTGCCAGCTCTGTCCTTGTGTCCATTTGTCAACAGACATGTCCAATTGCTATTTGCCACCTGGGAAAATCGGCACCATGTCACTTGACAGTTTGATCCCCAGCCAAACTCTAGAGCCCATTGAATAAATAAATAAAAATTATATATATATATATATATATATATATATATATATATATATATATATATATATATATATATATATATATATATATAAAGAGAGAGATAGATAGATAGATAGATAGATAGATAGATAGATAGATAGATAGATAGATAGATAGATAGATAGATAGATAGATAGATAGATAGATAGATAGATAGATCCTAGATAGATAGATAGGGAACCCATAGTGGGTAATAAGTTAATTCTCATGAGGCCAACAGATCTATCAGCACCTTACTGAATCGACTCCAAAACAGCTGGACTAGCTGGATGTGAAGACCACAGCGCAAAAAACAGAATCCAGAGGCCTGGTCGAAGATATAATTCAGTCTTTTACTTGCGCTCTTGAATTTATCATTTATATGTCAATTTTAGTCTAGCTCTGTTTTCAATCTGACTCCAATTTTAAGTGATCACTAAAATTAGGTAATCTTTCTAATTAAAAAGTGATCACAAATATTGAGTGTTTATTAGTTTAGATATTTGAGTATTCTGGCAATCCCATACTTTCAATTATGCTTTCATTAAGGACCTAATATCACTCATAAATTCACTCGGCCAACTGTGAATGCACAGAAACAAACTCGCCAGTTCAGAACTTACTCAAAGGATGATTATAATGCCTTTAAGTGCCGCACCCTATGGTGCCCAGGAGAGATCTGTTCACTTAGCTGTAACAAATTAGCTCAAAGTGAGATGTACAAAAATGAAAATTAATTTTACTATTAATACATTGCTCCCAGAGCATGTAACAATACCGGAACGTAAAAGTGACCTCTTCCTGTGAGCAGCAAACACAGACAACCAAGTGTGAATACATATGGATGTTTATTAAACTACACTACAGGGGAACATGCAACATCTGACAACACACAAACATTCACACATTAAACATAGATGCCAATGCAAGGAAGGCATGGATAGAGAGAGAGAGAGAGAGAGAGAGAGAGAGAGAGAGAGAGAGAGAGAGTGCACTGCAGAGAGAGAGAGAGCGCGAGTGCTGATGCGCAAGAGAGTGGAGAGCCAAGGCAGTATTTACTCATTAACTAAATCACAACCTGTTGAGAACAATCAAAGAATCTCATCACCTTAATTAAAAGAGGTCAAAGCCTAGAAGTGGATCTAAATAGTTAACATGCGGTTACTTGCATTGGTTCTGTAGTTGCTGAGTAAAGTGTCCCGGTGCATGCATAAGCACGTCCTGATTTTGCTGAGTAAGATGTGTTCCTAGGTCAACATATTTTGTTGACCCTGGAACAACATTTTACTCCAAAAATATATTTTTGACCATATCCCTACACCTAAACCTAACCTTAACCATGAGTAATGTCACAGTGTCTGGTTTGTGTTCCCTGGGTAACCACTAGATGTCCTCATTCCCCACTATCCCTGTCTCCTCATTGCACTCAGCTGTCCCTGTTCATTAATCATTGCACACAGGCAATTCCCTATTAGCATCTTCATTCCCCTGTGTATATATACCCTGTCTGTTTTAGTATGTGTTAAGGAGTCCTTGTAGTTATCACGCCACTTCAAAGTTCCGTTCTTGCCCATTCGTTTTGTGTCTGTTGATGTTTAATTGCCACTTTAGTTTTTACCCCTGCCTGGACTGGATTTGATGTAATGGTTTTCCCTTATTAATAAATCTTACCGCTATTGGATCTACCTCTCCTCTGTTCTTGTGTGGGGATCGTGACAAGTAATCCCTAAAATCAGAGGAAATGATAGATAAATGACACTGATGTACAAGCACCAAACAGTGATTTTAAGCGTAAACTTCACAAAATCTATAAACTGGTTCTTCAAATCTGATTGGTTAATCACAATGTTGTCCCTGGAACATGTATCACTTGGTAAAATCAGATTCTGCGCGTAACGGAGGCCAGCGAGTAGTGCTGTGCAGGTAAACCTCACTCCCCGATCTCAAGTGACAGATGCTAGTGGCTGTAGCCATTTAGCCTCCTTGTTAGTGCGTCCGCCTCCCATGCCGAAGACCCGGGTTCGAGCCCCGCTTGGTGCGAGTGCGAGGAGCGTCAGAGAGGACCCGGGTGAGAGGGGTTACATTGGTGCCGTGACCCGGATGGGAGTGAGGTTTAGGGGGGTGAGTGTAACGGAGGCCAGCGAGTAGTGCTGTGCAGGTAAACCTCACTCCCCGATCTCAAGTGACGCACTAGCGAAAGATGTTAGTGGCTGTAGCCATTTAGCCTCCTTGTTAGTGCGTCCGCCTCCCATGCCAAAGACCCGCGTTCGAGCCCAGCTTGGTGCGAGTGCAAGGAGCGTCAGAGAGGACCCGGGTGAGAGGGGTTACATAACTAATACAAATAAAGAATTGTAACTAGGCTACTACAATAGTGAAACATACAAACAATACAGGCATATACCAGATACATTTTTTAACTGATTAATTATAGTCTAAAGGAATAAAACTGTATGTGTTGTGTATTGTGAGAATGTGAGTTGGCTGCTGAGCCAGGCCCCTTTGGTGTCTGGCATCAAGGGCTATCTAATTATATATATATATATATATATATATATATATATATATATATATATATATACACACACACACACACAAATGTCAAAAGGCTAAAGGAATTCATACAACATAAAGCCCAAACAATCATACATGATCCTAAGCAGATCCTACATAGTTTTGTCATGGCCACGACATAATAACTCATGGGAACGTGATAATATGTCGTGATACAATCATAAAGTCAAAACTTTAGTGGCAGAATTGTCAGATAAATAATAAATGAGCGTGTTGTGTTTTCATTTACAAATAAAACTATGTGAATGATTAATTCCTCAATGAAACACTAAGGTATTTATAATTATGGTCTATCAAATTGCTAAAATAAAATGAAATATATGTTACATTTAAACTGCATTCCAGAAAAAATAAATAAATAAAAAAAATTCCATCCAGCATTGTCAAAGTTTGATTTGCATGTCCAGCATTTAGAGTAGACTATTATTTACAAAAGTTTTCAGAACATTAAAGGGTTAAGATATTTTACATTTAGTCTGAGAGCTTTCTAACCCTCCATTGAAAATGTATGCACGGTATACTGTCCATGTCCAGAAAGGTAATAAAAACATCATAAAAGTAGTCCATGTGACATCAGTGGGTCAGTTAGAATTTGCTGAAGCATCGAAAATACATTTTGGTCCAAAAAAAATAAATAAAAATACGACTTTATTCAGCATTGTCTTCTCTTCCAGGTCTGTTGTGAGTGTGACTGCTGTGACTGTAGATGTGCAACGCTGCTGACATGTTTTCTGGTGTGCCCAATAACAAAGATAACAAGTTATCAGCATCGTACATAGCGTCGTCACTGCAGTCTTGTAAACATGCTTGTGAACTGCCTTGTGAACTGACCACAGCTCAGATGGCTCTACAGTTTCAGAACTGAACACAGGATTAGTCTCTGATGGACTGGAATTCCTTAGGTTCCTTTGTACTCCACTTAACAAGCTTGAACAGGAGTCAGGGGGCAATAATGAGCCTGTCAAGCAGACAGCAGGAGGTGCTAGAGCAGCAGAGAAGAACGCTTTACACACACAGGAAACATAATTGTTTACAAATCATACAAAGTAAATGAAATATACTTACATGTTTATATGGATGTAAAACTAGGAAATATAACACTTTTAGGTGGTGGCGTTTTCCATGCAAAATGCACCACAATCGCTCTCTCCAGCTGGGGGACCCATGTTTATTCATTTGCTGGACCACTGTCAAGGTTGGTTAGATCAAAGGAACCAGTGTATCGTGTTATGGCAGAAAGGTGCCTTCCACAAATTCATCATCTCCTTGTGCACTTCCAGAAAGAAAGGAACTGGGGTGAAGCACTGTTGAGATTTGACCTCGGTCTCTAAGAACCGATCATTCAAGCAAGAGTTCTCAGGACAGGGTGGAAGAATCCAATTAAGTCTTATACTTTCTGCTGCCTGGGTAAAAACGGCTGCCATCTCAGTGTCGGGTTCAGACCGGTTTAGTTGAGCCATCTGCTTCCAATCGGTCAAACTGCCTTCTAATGCTGGAGAACATGTGTGGTTGGAGGAACTAGAGGTCAGTGGGAATTTATCTAGCAGAACTGCTCGCGCAACATCTCCTTGCTCTCCTCAGTGCACATCATCGTGGACTCATACCCGGAAGTAGAAGGGCCAGGACGAGAAGCAGCTAATGTGAATTGTGATCTTTCTAAAAATAATGCAAGCCGCGAATGCAACATGTCCTCACAAGAACATCAGCCATCCACAAAAGATGCTTCAGCGTGGACGTGGCCCAAATACTGAGCACAGCGATTGTGCCTATCAGAGGATGAGATGTGGAAACTACAATCAGAAGGACACAGATGGAAAAGCATTTTGAAAACACACATATCCATCCATCCATTCTCTATATTTTAGAGAATTTTCTCTTTTAAGAGGAAATTTGGTCTCAAAGTTAGCAGTTGAAACACCCAGGGGTACTCACACTACGTTAATCTATTTATGAGCAAGAAAGAAATCTCTGCTTGTGCAATAAATCCAATGCCAAGGAGATTGAAAGATTAATTCAGTGTTGCATCTCCCAGAGATGCATTTGCTCCGAAGAACAAAACAAGTGAGCAAATGCCACACTGGCATATTTATACCCAGACGTCCGGGACCTGGCCAGTCATGCAAATTTTGCTTGCCAAATTCTTTGGTCTTTTCTCTATGTCAGCGAGGTCTTGGCTCCCAAAGTGCCACCCCTAGTGTCAAAACTTCAGCACAACGTTGAAGAAAACAGACTGAAAGGGAACCGTATATCATTTGATCAATATTCACTGAATCATCAATGAACTGATTTAAGCTGTTATTGTCCACTTGCATCACTGACAAACAAACTGTTTTCCTGTTTGATTCTGTAAAGCTGCTTTGACACAACCAGTATTGTAAAAAGCGCTATACAAATAAAGGTGACTTGACTCGATTTGAATTGACTTAATTGATATAAAGTTAATATACCAACCTTTTGACATACTAATATCTGTTTTGTACCATTCTAATACCCTGATAACCACCAAAAACTTGTGAATAAATCAAAGCTTGAAACATCTTTTTCACTATCTGAAAAAGTAAATGCTAATATATAAAATGTACACAGGATCATTCACACAAATACTAAACACCATCATGGTAACACATATGATACTGAAATAATGCAATAAACATTATTTTAACAATATTAGATGTAAGATAAAACCCTAACGTATCAACTGATAAAAATGAAATAAAGGAAGAGACAGTTATTTTGATGAAAAATAATCAAATGTGAATTGTCAGTTTAAAGTTTTCACTGTAAATTATACAATACTTCTTCCTTTTTACTTTTCTTCCTTTAAAAAAAAAAACTGTAATTAATGTAATTACAGTTATTCACCATATGGAAACTTACTGTTAACCAATGAATAGGTTTTTGCTGTAGCATGCTTTTCTTTCTTTTACTGATAAAATCACAATACTTTTTTACAGTGTGGAATGCAGGCATCTGTTAAATTCAAACGTAATAAAGCATGTATTTTCTGTAAAGCTGCTTTGAAATTATGTGTATTGTGAAAAGTGCTATAGAAAACAATTTGAATTTAACTGAAATGAATAAAATTAAACTTTTAGCACAATTCCCTGGATATTTTATTTACAACCCGCCATGATACAACAATCAGTGTTATAAAACGTCCCCAGTCATGATTAACGGTTTCAAAGAACATTGAATATGCTATTTAATGACAGACACTGGATATTTCACTCTGAAACTGGTGATCTTATTAGCAATTCAATATTTTTCAACCATTTTTACTCATGACTGTATGTTGTTTACTAAATCTGTTTAATAAATCTTTCATTGGAAAATACAAATTTAAAATGTGGGGAAATATCACTAGGCCACAATTAAGGACACCCTTTTACTGAATTATTTTGTAAACCTCCATTTGCCAGTTTATCAGGTCTAAATTTGATCCTATAATGCCTGATGAGGTTAGAGAACACCTCACAAGAGATCAGAGACCATTCCTTCATCCAGAATCACTCCAGACATTAGATTCCCAGCTCCATGTTGGTGGTGCTGCTCTTCAGTTCACCACACTAATTTTCTATAGGGTGCAGGTCAGGGAACTGGAATGGCCATAGCAGAAGCTTGGTTTTGTGCCCAGTGAACCATTTTTGTGTTGTTTGGATTATTGTACAGTTGGATGATCCAAACATGGTCCAGTATAAGATTTCTAACAGAGACTCAACTATTTTCTGCAATTCCCCAGCTGTGATCCTTGAAGAGTCTTTAGCCACTCAAACTCTCCTTCTCACCGCACATTAGGATGATATAGACACATGTCCCAAGGTTTTTTTGTTGTTGTTGTTGTTGTCTTATATTGCTTCCACTGTCCTCATTTGTAAGTCGCTTTGGATAAAAGCGTCTGCTAAATGAATAAATGTAAATGTCCTCTTCCAGGCAGTTTTGTAACATTTTCTGTTGATTGGAAATTCTTAATTATTGCCCTGATGGTGGAAATGGGGATTTTCATTGCTCTAGCACTTTTCTTAAAGCCACTTCACTAATTTGTGAAGCTCAATTATCTTTTGCTACACATCAAAAATATATTCTTAGTTTTTTCTCATTGTGATGGATGATTAAGGGCATTTGGGCATTGTTTCCCCCTATTTATATTTCTGTGAAACAGGAAGCAATGGCTGGATAATTTCATGTTCATAATCACCGTGAAATACTCAAAATTGTGAATATGAATGGTGATATACTTCAGAGTTATTTTACTCATAACTAGGGGTGTCCTTAATTATGGCTTAATATATTATATATTATATAATATATATAATATATAATATATAATATATTATAGCTTATACTACCTCTTGTGCAGCAAAATGCTCATGAAGCAACATATTTCACGTTTTTTAGAAATGTATCCACAGTAACATAGAGGTGCATCTCAATAAATTGGAATGTCGTTGAAAATTTCATTTATTTCTGTAATTAAACTAAAATTGTGGAACTCGTGTATTAAATAAATTCAGTGCACGCAGACTAAGATTCTTTTAATTGTGATGATTTTGGCTCACATTAAAAAGCACACACACACACACACACACACACACACCAATTCACTCATCTCAACAAATCAGAATACTTAACCTAAAACCAGTAAATGTGAAAACCAATTGTGAATTGTTAGCCTTCTGGAAAGTATGTTCATTTACTGTACATGTTTTCAGTACTTGGAAGGGGCTCCTTTTGCTTTAATTACTGCCTCAATTTGGCGTGGCATGGAGGCGATCAGTTTGTGGCACTGCTGAGGTGGTATGGAAGCCCAAGTTTCTTTGACAGTGGCATTTTTCTCATCTGCATTTTTTGGTCTCGTTTCTCATTTTCCTCTTGAAAATTCCCTATAGAGAATTAACAACGGCTCCGTGTATTAACAGCTGCTCTATGTGAAATCACACACCTGATGGTAATTACCAGATGATTAGATAACCGGCTTTACTGACTAGATGTGCATTAGTCATTGGCCGATATATATCGTGCACTCCTACTAAACTACTACTTTACTACACTCTGGATAACCAATCCATTGCATGGAGCAAGAAGATCACTCCATCGAGGACCATAAAAGGGACTTTTTAGATTTCGCCCATCTTATTATTATTTACACAGAAACTCCCTGTGTATATTTTATTATGTCAGAATTAACACCTTGACCAAAGAAAAGCTGTCTGGGGATGGTCCTCAAGGGAGTTTCGCCTCTTTCGTTGAGTGGGTGCTGGAGAATATTGGACTATATTTCTCCATCTGCTTTACTCCCAAACCAGAGACCAGCCAGCCATCATCTCGCTGCATGGAACAATCGACTGAGCCCTGTGCAGACGGAGTGCCTGAGCCCACCGTGACACGAGAGTCTCCAGCTCTGCCTCGGCACAAGGATCCCCTATCCCTGCCTCCAGCCTCCGACTCCACCTCGGTTCTCTGAACCATTGGCTCCGCCTTGGCTCCTAGCTCCCTTGTCTCCACCATGGCCCGACATCCCACTGTCTCTACTGGCCTGTTAGGCTCCTCCTTCCCTCTGGCTCTGCCTTCGTCCTCAGTTGCTCTGCTCTTGTGAATCTCCGCCTCTGCCTTGATCAACTGAGATATTGATATCGTTAGTTTATGTCATTACTGTTAAAGTTTGGGGACACCTAATTTCTGGCAATATTGTCAAGTTGATTGCACAGAAACTATTAAAAGAGAATTGAACAGAGCTGGACGATGACTTTACTGAATCAATGATGAACTTTAACTGCAACACACACTGATGATATTGTGATTTAAACTGAACAAAGATGACATCACTGAATTCAATGATAAACTGCCTTTAACTGTCATTTTGCATATTGACACTGTTTTCCTAATGAATGTTGTTCAGTTGCTTTGACGCAATGTATTTTGTTTAAAGCGCTATATAAATAAAGGGGACTTGACATGATTCTGCCTTATTGACACTCTATTTTCATGTTTAACACTGTAAAGCTGCTTTGACAATCTGTATGGTATAAACCGCTATATAACTTAAGGTGACTTGATAGTTGTGGTGTAGCCTTGGTGTAGACTTGAATCTTCTCATACAATTAAAATTATTATTAAAACATTGGTTAACATTATAGTTACTGTTCTTGGAGTGAACGAGTCTTCAAGTACCCCTATTATGCTATTTTTAAGGTTCTAATTTTGTTTTGGGAGTCTCATACAATAGGTTTGAATGTATGCAAGGAAAAAAAAATTGTTTCATAAAAATATGCAGTTAATATCACCTCTTTTTTCAACTATTCTCAAACGATTCACTCAAAGCAGTTCTGAAATGTTATACTCTGTTCTGATTAGTCTGTTGTGATTCGTCCACCACGTACAGTGCCTGTTGGAAGCGATATGCCCATTGCAATATTTCTGTACTTTGAAAGCTTTGTAGAAAATATTAACATCTATTATTTATCACAATTACAGATTGTGATTCAGTGGAGCAACCTGGGCCAGATAAACTGGATATTGAGCCATTTTTCATGAGCAAGCATTTTGTGAATCCACGTTGAACTTCCAGTCATCAGTAAAATGATAGGGATAAAAAAAAAAAAGATTGGGCTTGTACTTCTGTGGTAAAATGGGGAAGAAAAAAAAAATAATTGTTACCACTGATTCTTTGCAGCCTCATCTTTCAAAAGTGAAAATAAAACTAATTTCACTAGTTCACGCTTATATATAATTAGCTGAGGTATGGTATGCGTATTTGGCGTGCTGTCCGGGGAAGGGCTCCGAGCTCAGGAATGGCCCGAACCTAGAGTACCCCCCCTTCCCCGTATATTATAAAGTGAACTTGAAGTGAGGAGATGGGGTGGAGGAGGGATGCTGATAAACCGTCAATGGATAGAGGTAAGTCATCGATATTTATACTATGGAATTGATTACTTGATTGTGGTCCACCTGTGTTGATTAGGCTAAGTATCTGACGCGCTCCTCCCGAATCTTTATTGATAGCCGCCAGTTTAAAGAATGCCCCCCCCCAAAAAAAAGCAGAGTACTGGTGGGGGCTGATTTGGTTTCTGAGAAGTCATCTCGTTGGCAGGCTGGAAGGGCCTACGTACTCCGGAGGGAGCGACTTGGGCGTTGGGAGAGTAGGCCCTACCGGCTGCAGCTAGTGAACTACGTGGTTGTTAACGCCCGGTCGGTAGGGCTCGAGCCGATGCTCAACTGGAGCAACTTTTTGGCGTTGGAACGGTGAGCCCTACCGGCCGATGAGGAGGAGCAGCGTGATTGTGGCGCCCGACCGGGAGGACCCGAGTTGCCTCGACCGGAATAGGTCACGGTGTCGGCGTACGGGCCCTACTGGCTGATAGCCCCTGCTATTCAGTGGGTGAAGGGCCTAACGCTGACCGAGAGGGCCCATGAAGCCTCCGACAGGAGATTGAGACTCAGGATGATGGACGTCTGGGTCCTCTCGGTTTGGCAGATAAAAAACTTTTGGGCTGGCCGACAAGGAGGACTCTGGCGACATCCGAAGGGAGATCCCGACTCACGGCATCGGATGGATGAGACTCGCTTGCGGCCGACAAGCATAGGCCCGTCCAGCAGACTCTCGGCAGACGTCTGAAGGGAGCACACGCGACAGACGGGTAAGCCTCGGCGGACGGGGAGGGTTGGAAAGGAAAACCCGACTGGGAGGACTCTCGCAGCATCCAATGGGGCCTCTAACTCAGAAAATCGAACGGGTAAGCCTCGCCAGATGGGGTTAAAAGATGTGAGAGTAGCTGAGGGTAGTTTTTTTTTTTTTTTTTTTTTTTTTTTGCAGGATTTGGCGAGAGGACGAGACTCGTAGAGTCGGACGGTTAAGCCTCGCCTACTGTCAAATGGAAAGGTAAATTGCGTTGCCGAGAGACTGCTACCGACGTCCGAAGGGAGCACACACATCGAACAGGTAAGCTTCGCCGACCGTAGAGTGGAAACATAAAGCAAGTCTGTCCAGGAGGCTCTCGCCAGCGTCTGAAGGGAGCACACACATCGAACGCAGTGAACTGATGATGCGAGTGTTAGGAGATGAGCGATGAATGGGCGTCCTTGGGGAATTATGCGCATGGCGAAATTTAAAAGCCCGAGCAGGGGGAGTCGAGGTTGATGCCGAGGAACTCTATGGTTGTGGAGGGACCCATGGTTTTTTCCTGAGCGATGGGAATTTTTGGACGGTGAGGATATGGGCGGCTGGGATTTGCCTTGGGCGATGAAATGACCAGGAAGTCATCTAAAAGATGGATAATATGTGGGATTGCGTAATTGTTGGAAAGGATCCAGCAAACGGCTTCTGATAGCATATCGAAAATTTTGGGGCTGCTTTTGCATTCGAAGGTTAACCGGACTGCGAAATAGTATTTCTCGAGCCATCGTATCCCGAACAGGTGCCAAAAGTCCGGATGGATAGGCATCACTTTGAAAGCAGAAGTGATGTCTATTTTTGCTAGCCAGGCTCCTCGGCCCGCGATTTTAATCAGTTCGACTGCCTGATCTATGTCTTGGTATTTGAGTGAAAATTCGTCGAGGGGTATCAAACTATTAATGCTCGGGACTGTGGATTTATGCGGAGATGACAGGTCTACTATTAGGCGTTTCTTTTTTTATAATTTTTTGATTTTTATTTACAGCTTTATACAGGGGGCAAACTATGCCTGCGTGAGCACCGCCAAAGAACTTGCAGGAGTGTAGATAGCGGCAGTGCTGTCTGATGCATTTCCCGCTGTTGAAAGCGATGCATAGCTGTGAGCTTTCTGCTCCTGGTTGGGATAGGCATGAGTTTGCTGTGGTTGCTGATCTTGGGACATAGCTGGTGGATTTTGCCGGGGGAGTATCAGAGTGTTGGGTTGCGTCCGGGTTTATTTGTGGGCAGGTTGTGGTGGAGTGAGCCACGGACCTGCAGACTGCGCAAGAAATGCTCCTACAGCCTAGAAATACGCGGCTGTGCAAGTCAGAGTCGATCGCTCCCCAATAAGGGCACTAGTTCCACTGAGCAATTCGGATGGCGCATTTAGCGGAAAAAAGCTTGTGGTAAGTATTAAAGTGCCCCCTCCATAGGACAACGCGAGTTCTGCTATTATTGACAAATAGTCGTTGAGTTCGCGTCGCCTGTGGGGGAAGGCTGAGCAGATTATCTCGGTGTAGCGGTTGAATGCGATGGTGAATTCGGAGAAGGAGAGTAGTCGAGATGAAAGGGGATTTGGATTTTTAAGCGTGACTGAGAAATCGACGCAGTCTATTTGGCGGTTTGAATCGGATGTGGGCAGGAGAGAAGGGAGAGACGAGAGATCTACATCCGCACCTGCTAATATCTGTGCTCGGATGCTGTGGGTCACTCGGGGAGGTTCGAGGGCGACAGCGTTTTGATGGGATTGATTACTTGATTGTGGTCCACCTGTGTTGATTAGGCTAAGTATCTGACGCGCTCCTCCCAAATCTTTATTGATAATTACATTTAATTTCACAGCATCGGACATTGTCTATTCTCGATATTATGTTTACCACGCAAACAAGTTACAGTGTTTGAGAGAGGGTCAAGTATTTGCCATCATCCACGTAGAACACCATCCAACTGCGGGCATTATGCAAATGTATAGCCGTCACGGAAGTGGGATTTTAGTGATGACTTGTTTAGGCTGTTCAGGGTGGATTCTTTCTTTTTAGAGACAATAGATTTATTTTAAGCACTTTCAGCTTTACAACTTCAACAATCATTTACATTCACATATGCTACATTACAGACTGCATGACATATATAAAATTACATAATAGGGACACTTTAACAGAGTGAAAAATATAAGGAAATTTTCCTCTTTAGTAATTTCTTACTAGGAACACTTTTTGAAAAATTATAATCTTTATCACCATTGTTGAGTCAAGACTAAGTTTACACAAAAAAAAAATTGATATGCAGTTAATACTTATCAAACTGGTCTTTCTTGGATCTAATCGAACTAGTACTTTTTCCATGCTTCTACATTGTTGCATTTATAGGGGAGGAGGCTGCACAAACATGTAGGAACACTTTGTTCTACTTTGTTTGTTCAACAGTCTTTGTGACACCCAATCAAAATAGACGGCTTTCAAGTGAATTTTGTTAATAGAAATATGTACAGCTATATTTGGGAGCACCCCACTAAATTGATATTGCCTTTGTGAAGCACTTGTCGGTAATTGAATCAAATTACTACTCCACATTGGATGTCTTTGAAGACAGGCAGACACTTTTCACAACGAATAAATCTTGTCATTAATCATCTAGACGAAAATGCATGAAATCTACACGGGGTAGCTTTTCAAGGACGTTCAAGTCAGCAGTAATTAAGACAATTTGATGAATGAAATCAAATACTTAATCAGATGACAATGAGAACGCTTTGGATTCATCCCAATGAATGACTTTAGAGTTCTATACATGGTGTGAACAAACTGGGTTATCTTTGTGTGCAGTATATGATCTTTTTCATGCTAAGTTTCTTGCTAAACCAAAGATAAGGCCAATGAAAATTCCACGCTACGATAAACTTTGATTCAAATGATTTATAGTAGTACAAAGACAAGACAAAGACAAGGATGTATTGTAGCTGACAAATATGATGATTATTACTTAATCTTTAGTGGACTTTTTGACTGCTGAGAACAAATGCTGGCTCAGCTCAAAGAAGAAATATATAAATAAAGCTGACTGACTGTTGCACACCTTCATCACTATGGATTATTGTTCAAACTACCCCCAAAAAAGTTTCTTAATATGTAAATTTCAAATTATTACAATGTAAGTTAGTACATACATTGTAGCAAATTTGAATATTTATGTATAAAAAAAAATAACAATAAAATAAATGAGACAACATGAATTTGTCTTTAAGTAACAGTAATAATAATAATAATAATAAAAAAAAAGATTTCAACGAAAAAACTTTCTGTCAAGTAAATACCATAGATTTAAACATGTAAAAATCCAATCCAATTTGCAAAATATGGCTTTTCGTTAAATTACAAACAGACAATATGCATATTGCTGATGAAAATGAAAGTGAAAAGCAAGTATCGGTGAAACAGTCATGAAATTACATTAATAATCAGCCTGGACTGTAGTGCTGAGGGTAAACATAAAAACAAACAAAGCATCATGACCGGTTAAAGAAAACCATTGGTTGCCATAATTTTAACACTGATTAAAGAATAATATTTTAATATATTGATTTAAATCATATTTTTATTTGTTATTAAACAATTATGCATTATTATAATATAGTATGCATTAGCAGCCATTTAATAATAAATATAGATAAGTAAACAAGAATTTGTTGGTGTCTGGATAAATAGAGGTTACAAATAAATGAAAATCTGCATTCATTCCCATTCACCATTCAAAAATCTAGTAAGATTTATTTTAGGTTTTTTGAATGAAGCTTGCATAAATTTGAGTAGACATACATAAGAATTTATTGCGGTGATGATAAAGCTGAATATTCAGCATCATTCCTCCAGTTTCAGAAATCATTCTGCTCAAGAAACATCTTCAGGTTGAAAACAGGGGTGCTGCTTAATATATAAAAAAAAAAAAAAAAAAAAAAAAAAAATAAGGGTTCATAATGATTTTAAATTTAAGATCTTGTTTCCAGAATCTCACATTTAAATTTCTGCTACTGAAAGAAAGAGAGATACGCTAACAAATAAAAATGTAGGCTAACAAAATAGTGTTATTTTACGTCATGTCATGAGTCTTGAATTTATATGAATTATCTTGAAAAACAAAATTTGTAACACAGAAAGGCAAAAAAAGTGCCAGGGAAATAAAAATGGTGTAGGCCTCAAAAATTGTAGGCCTATTCGTCTTGTCAGGATGCAAAATCGTAGAACATTTACAACATAATAGGGAAAAGTGTCGCAGAGAGAAAAATAAAAAAAAAACAACATCTGTCATTTGAAATTGGAGGTTAAGCAAAACCGAGTTGAAACATCCATCAAGGACAGAGCATCCACACTTTTCTCTCCATCCTTATTTTTCTCTGACACTCATGGACAACCTGCTGTTCTGTCTGAGGGCCGTGTATTTACCTCCGGTACAGCCTGCTCTGATCATCGTTCTGACAGACACCGCAAATAAAACACATGAGGCTGAAAGCATGCGTGCAGCACGTGCAAAACACGAGTGTGTGCTGTACCAGTGGTCAATAAGAATAAAAAGCAGATATGCTGTTCTAAACGGACGTCGGGAACAGGATATTGTTAGATTGTTAGGGATATTTAATCCCATGGTGCAAAAAATCTGGTTGGGTTGTGGGAATGCAAACCTCTAAGGTAATGCATATTAAAAGATAAACAGATGTTGTTACAGTTAAGCATTTTTAACAAGTTTAGACATGAATGCTGATTTCAGATTTGTTCAATCATAAATATATTTTTAGAAAACGTGGAAAATGTGTAACTTTGTAAGGTGTGCAACAGCTTACTGGAACAGAAACCATCGTACTCAGTTTAAAATACCGTATTTTCTGGACTATAAGTGGCTCTTTTTTCATAGTTTGGGCTGGTCCTGCGACTTATAGCCAGGTGCGACCTATTTACCAAAATTAATTTAACATGAAACCAAGAGAAATGAACCAAGAGAAAACATTACCTTCTCCAGCCGCGAGAGGGCGCTCTATGCTGCTCAGTGCTCCTGTAGTCTACACTGAAAACACAGAGCGCCCTCTCGTGGCTGTAGACGGTAATGTTTTCTCTTGGTTCTTGGTTCTAAATAAATGCGACTTATAGTCCAGTGCGACTTATATATGTTTTTTTTCCTCGACATGACGTATTTTTGGACTGATGCGACTTATACTCAGGTGCGACTTATAGTCCGAAAAATACGGTATTAATATGTAGCTTGTATGACTAGATAAAAGTACAAATGTGACCCTGGAACAAAACCGGTCTTATACATCAAAATTAGATGTTTCTTTTACGCCACAAATCCTTAGAATATCGTAAAGATCATGATCCATGTTGATATTTGTCAATTTTCTAACGCAAATATATCAGAACTAGTTTTTGATTAGTAATATGCATTGCTAAGAACTTCATTTGGAGATCGTTAAAGACGATTGTCTCAATATTTAGATTTTTGCACCCTCAGAAAACAACAACAACAACAACAAAAAACGATTTATGCAGCTCTCTGTGCATAAATCTCAATTTGATTTTTTTTTTACCCTGATGAGCAGTCAAGGGTCACAAATAGTGTTTAAACTGTCAAATGACTGTCAAAGAAAACTTACAAACACTTTTTAGGAAATTTAACTCTTTAATTTTACAAAGATCTCTTCATGAGACCTCTTTGATTGTGAATGTCAGTACTGAATGATATTAAGGCATTATAAATAGCATCATTCGACATAAATCATTCGGCACTTCCGCGCAGGGATGTGTTTCTTTCAGCCTGTTGTGTGTGTGTCGTAAGTGAACACCTATACGGCTGATTAAATCGCTGCCATTAGTGTTAGCATCATTTAGCTCCTGTCTCAGGGAGTCTGAATGTGAGGTCTTTATGAGATCTCTGGGGATCCTGTCCGCTTGTGGAGCCGCTCGGCTCCAGTCAATCACGGCTGATGTCAAGGATACTGTGCCACAGAGCCACAGAGATTGATGGAGATGTGCCAAATGGAGCCAGCGTGCCCTGTTATTAACACACAACCTTACTGGAAACATGCTGTTGTTACATTAAGAAAGAACAAAACCTATGAGTTGCCTACTAAACTAAAATGCTCTCCATGGACATCAACCTTCACA